>NW_024344378.1:48272064-48274463 GCF_902729225.1 Pteropus medius
ACGAGGACGACGCTCAGCGGACCCTGCCAGACGCCCCATACCGGGGACTGTCTGCAGGGCTTGGGAACCACAACCAGAACAGGGAGACGGAGAGATGTACGTGACTCGCCGCGTGTGCGGCCACGCCCAGTCGCGCCGGGCCTCGAGCGGGCACGCGCCTGGCGCCCCGCCCCGCCCGTGACGAGCGCGCGCGGGGCCTCCGCCCCATCCCCCGCGCGCGCGGTCCCTACCGCTTGGCGTTCGCCGTTCCCCGCCCCGTCGCCTCTGGGACTGCCCTCGTAGCTGCCTGACCCGAGATCCGGCAGCTTCTGCCTGTCCGGCCCCAGCCGACAGGCCGAGGCAGCCCACCCAGGGGGCGGGGGTGCCCTCGGTCCATGTGGCTGTACCGGAGCAGGTAGGAGTGGGCAGCCGGTGGCGCTACGGGGACAGGCGCGGTGGACAGCCCTGGGGACAGCAGCGGGGTCCTGGAGGAGGGAGGACAGGGTTGCGGCGGGCGGAACGGTGTCTCCTTCACTTCGCCCTCCAGCCGCGGCAGCTGCAGCCCGATCCTGAGCGAGCCGAGCGGCCTCAGCTGCGAGCGGAGTGGCGGCGTCAGCCCCCCTCAGGAGACCACTAGGTACCGCCGCGCCCGCCTCACTCCGACG
Source organism: Pteropus medius (assembly GCF_902729225.1). Taxonomy (NCBI): domain Eukaryota; kingdom Metazoa; phylum Chordata; class Mammalia; order Chiroptera; family Pteropodidae; genus Pteropus; species Pteropus medius. The sequence goes on from NW_024344378.1 coordinate 48,272,709, forward strand.
TGGAGGCCTAGTCCTCGGCGGCCAGACAAGAGGCCTGAGCCGGACTCGGGGTTGGCCCTGGCTCCCTAAGATGGCCGCGTCGCCCCGCGCCCCCTTTCCCTTCTCTGTCCAAGACCCCCTTCTGGCTCCTTGACCCGCCTCTTACTTCTGCTGACCGCACTTCTTGTTCCTCCCGCAGATCAGCTCTTCCCGCGGCCTCGCCATGGCGACTTACGGACCTACTTGCGTGCGGCGTAAGTAGACGAGGCATCTCTGACGGATGGGGCGGCTGCGTCCGGGGAGTCCAAGCCTGTCAACCAGATAACCTCAACTTCTTTCTCCCATCTCACTTAGGACTTGGAAATTCACCCTTTTCCATAGCCACTCTACAGTCTTGACCCCCCGGCTCTGTGGAGGAGGGGCTGGGATTCTGGTTTTCGGATAAAGGGACTAGGCCAGAGGAGTTGGTCTGTGGCCGCATTCACCTTTGGCTTTTGGACGTGTCTTTGACCAACTCAAAAGCAAAAAGTTATTAATAGTTGGATGCGACTTTTGGAGGATTGGATCAGTCATTTTTCTAGAGGAAGTAGTAAACCCCCCCTTGTGAAAGAGCGCAAGGTCATTACACGTGCTCCTAAGGGCGTGGACGCACTTTGTAGAATGAATGAGCTGGTGTTAGGAACTCAGATTGCTTGCACTTAAGCTGCACAGTATTGGCTTAGGACTTGAGTTTGAGTATCGTATTAATATGTTTAAAGTGCTATTTGATATTTAGTTGATGTAGACACTTGTGTGAAACATAGATGGCCGTGTTATTTCTAAGTTACAATATTTAAATTCCCAAAGTATTAATTATGTACCTTTCTCTACCCACTCTAGAATGTTGGTTTTGACCTCAGTAAAGATACTAAAGGATATATTGGGTGAGGGGGCTTTGTCTTAGGTTTTGCTTTTATCTCATTTGGTTAAATCTGCCCATTCTGGTGAATTTTGCAGATCTATCTATATGGATAGATACATGTGTGTACATGTGTTTGATTCTTGTACTAGTCTAAGGAGGTGAGGCTGCAGGCAGTGTGTAAATTTAGGAATAGACAGCCTCTTTTTCTATTTTGGAAGGCATTTCACTAGTTTGTAAAGCTACTTCCTGTGGTTATCCATTATAGAAATAAGACTTTGTTGGGGATACCTCCTTCATGGATCTTACAATTTTATTGTAGTTTCTAGTGGTATCAAAAACACACATCCAGTAAGTTGGACTGCTTGAATTTAAGGATAGCAAAGATAGCATAATCTAGTTCTTGGACAGAAAGTGGGAGAGCTGGAACCTTAACACTTGGAATGTTTTTTCCCCACCAGCAATGTGTATTCCTCCATCATATGCTGACCTTGGCAAAGCTGCCAGAGACATTTTCAACAAAGGATTTGGTAAGAACTTTTTAAAAAATTTGCGTCATAAGTGAAAATGTGTGTTTGGATTGCTTAGGGAAATTAAATTAATAATTTCTTCAAATTGTAAATATGTTGCTGCATTAATTCTTCTATTTTAGATAAAATTTCTGTTAAATTAGTTCTGTAGCAGTTCACATTTTTTTCCACTGCAGTTTCCTTCAGTTTTTCAAACTCTGGCTTAAAGATTTTACCTTTAAGAAAACAGCTGTGCTTTCATTTCCTTCAGATGTAGTTTAGGCTTTGGTTGACTAGAATTAGTACTATTGTTATTAGAAATTACTGTTTTGCTTTTGTGGTAGTGACTCCTAATGGATTGTGGGCTTT
>NW_024344378.1:48274474-48274879 GCF_902729225.1 Pteropus medius
TCAAGTAAATTTGGGTTTTCTTCTTGAAGATTTTGGTTCACTCTCCCACTTTAAATTATTCCCCCGGTTAGATTATTAATCCTAAAGGGAGATTATTTATCCTTTGAGATAAATGTTCTAAATGTCTATTATAATAAACTATTGGCTATTCTGAAATTTAAGTTGAATTGATTTTCCAATCCAATATTTAGGTTTTAAAGTGGTTTGAAAGATTTTATGTGTGTGTGTGCGTGCGCGCGACCACACCAGATAATACACCAAAACACTAGGCAAAGCTGCATAGAGATTTCTGTCCCTTATGTGGACAGATTTCTGTCTTTTTACATGGAATAGTTTAAGTCTTTTTTTTTTTTTCATTTAAATACTGTGTATCAGCATACATTTTTATTCCTTCTCTAAATATGT
>NW_024344378.1:48275102-48403380 GCF_902729225.1 Pteropus medius
ATTTAAGGCAGAAGTTAATTTTGTTTTAAGAGATTTGAATGTAACTTGATTTATTTTGGCTTTGGTCTTTTTTCATGTGATCTTTTGCCGTATACTATGTATGCACAAGGGACTCAGGAAAGACACTGGTCGTGTAGGACTCTGTTTACTTCGTAAGTTTATAAGCTTGAAGGCAGGAAACCTGTTATACTTTTTCATAACCCTTTCTTTCAGTATCTGTTAAAAGCATTAAGAGTTCTGGGTATAAAAGTAGCAGTAACTCTTAATTCAAGTGCACTGATATTTGTTTAATGGTCATGTTCTAGCATCCTTATGAATTTAGAGAATCTTGATCTGGATATTTTTGAAGAGGTTAATATTTTGGTATTTGATGTCTTGATTCTGCCTAACAAAGTCCCTCAAAGGGAGTAGAGTAAAATTTAGTTTTATGTAATTTCTTTTCCTCCTCTAAAATTTTTGTTGTGAGATTATTTTGGGAAATGGCATAATATATATATATTGAATATTATTGGTAATTTTGATAAATTTTTGTTGTCACTCCCTTAGTTAATGTAACTGGTATTAAAATTAATCCTGTTATAGTTTCTTAATATCTAGACTTGGATTTCTGGGGTTTTATATTTGTCACATCTGTTTGGTTTCTTTGATCTGAAAGGAGCGTGAGTATTCAGTGTGGTTGAGTGACTTATTTGCTTAATGTAACAGGTTTCAGAGCAGTGACTTTTGTTTACTTGTTGTGTTCCTACTCTTAATTTACTGAGGCTCCTTATAAACACTTGCTATAATTTGTTGAAACATAAAAAGACTCAGGCCTTGTGTTTAAAAGACTTATTTGCTGGTTGGAGAGACAAAATACATTTTAAACTTGAGAACAATTAGAGAAATATATCTAGTACTAGATTGTTTGATAAATCAAAATCTTTCTTGGAAAGGAAGAGCTGTGGTGGACAGGGTTAGGAAAGTTTTGTGAAATTAGGTTTAGGGTCATAAAGGATGTAGAGGAGTAATTCAGGCATGGTACTGATCTTGTAATGTGTACCTGGCCCCAACTAAGTCCCATTAATAGCTGTTTCTGTTTATTTACCTGAACTCCAGAGATGTCCAATCCACACAAGAACATAGAAGCCTAAACTCTGCTGATTGAGTGAAGGGTGTAGGTTGTAAACTCTGCCAGTGGTGTTACCTGGTCTAGTTTTGGTCCCACAGTGTGGTCTTCTTGCTTTTGTGTTTTGAGGGTTCTTTGACATATATATAGGCTAGCTCTCAGTCTGTGGATTGATGGATGGCAGTGGGTAGGGCCTCAAGAATCATTAATCGGTGTCACTCAGTAAAAACAGCTACATATATATTCTTCATTCAAGGTATCTGCTAGGAGATCATACTCCGTATATATTATTTTAATAATGCTTTCCTTTTGTGCAGAGCACATGAAAATGTGTAAATCTTTGACAGTGTCAGGTTAGTTTGATCCTTTAGAGATAGGTTTTATTATAATACTTGAGGAAACTAATTCCTAGAAAAGTTCAGTGTCTTCCTCAGTTACTCATTTAGTAAACTACAGAAATGGATGCTAGGACTCCTAATTTTATATCTAGTGTGTTCTTTCCTGACATAAGCCAGATTTCAGGAGATTGTATATAAGACCTAAGGCTTTGTGTCTTTCAATATTATACAAATGTTTTATTTCCTAAGTGAAGGATGATTGGCCTTTTCTCTAATTGCACAGTTTTTGGTGTTTCTTAATATTTCATCTTGGAAGATTTCAATTGCCTGCCTGTATACTGAGCTCTGGAAGATTATTAGATTTCTGGATTATCTGTAGCAGATTTTAAATTTCAGATAAGCCCTCCTTCTCAGTTGATGTGCATTTAGGGTTTGGGAAGTTACTTATATTTGCTACAAACAAAAGATAACAATGTACTTCAAATTGATCTCTGTATTAGATTGGTTTTTTTTTCCTACTGTTATCGTTTGTTGTGCATAATATAGTTTATATTCTGCATGACATAAACCAGTTGTAGAGTAAATCTATAATTCCCTCTTCCTAGTTTTTTGTTTTTTCTTCTTTTTTTAATGAGAATGTGAAAGATGGTTGAGAAGGGATGAAACCTGATGAAGACCATTTTTATCTCAGAAACAGAATGTTGGGATTACCTAAGAATTTAGAAAAACAATTATTTGTTCATGGCATCAGTTCCTACAGGAGGGTACTTTCTCTTTAAGGACTTTCAGGAAACATTTCATAATGAATGGAGTATCTGTTATAAGCTCTGATTTCTACGATGGTTAATCTGTGATTAACCATAGTGACTTAGTTTTTTATTCAATATCAGATAGATTGGATGCAGTGCCAAAACATTCATTCCCTTTTTCCCCTACTGATTTTTGAATCCCAAATAAAATCACCTTGGAATTTCTCTTGAAAGGTGTATGGTTTGTTTTTCACTTGAGAATTAGATACAGATTAAGTTGTGATTGATTGGTTGGAAATGTCAGCTGTAAAGTGGCAATTAATAACTTAGAGGCTGAAGTGTCACTGTTGTATATCATGAGTAGCAGAGGGTATGAATATTTGACAAGCTAGAAAAAAGGATTAATGAAGTTAGTTTTAGTTGTTTTTTTTGTTGGTTTGTGTAAGGTGGTGGATTCTTCAGTAGTTACGAGAAAGTTCATGAAGTTATTTATTGTCTTACTAGGAATTCTCAACATCTGGTTCATCTAATACAGACACTGGAAAAGTTACTGGGACCTTGGAGACCAAATATAAATGGTGTGAGTATGGTCTGACTTTCACAGAGAAATGGAACACTGATAACACTCTGGGAACAGAAATCGCAATTGAAGACCAGGTAACATTTCGAAAATGTGCTTTAGTATTATTTTGCTTCTGTATCTCAGAAAGGCAATAAAGCTGAAAACAAGTTCTTTTTCTTTCAAAACAGATTTGTCAAGGTTTGAAACTGACATTTGATACCACTTTTTCACCAAACACAGGGTAAGCATGGTTATTTTTACCTGCTTTAAATTTAAAAGCATTCCTCTTTTGTATATTTAGGAAAGATGCATATTTGCTGTTTGATAGCTTACCTAGCTGCCTTTTGGTGAATTTCTATGTCTGCCTTGGGGGCATAAACTCTGATTTCTATCACTGGCTTTCCTTCAAATATTTGTCTCTTTTCATTGTAGCACTAACTTGAGTAATTAACATGTTTCAAATATGCTTCTGTGATGGATTGCCAGTTCTGCAAAGCAGGCTTTCTGTGGTGGTGGCAGTCCAGTTACCTCATGTGCCCTTGCCTTTTAGTTCATGAGTTATATACTTTTACCTCTTATGGTTATCCTGCTATTTCTTTTACTCTAGTTATACTGCAGTTCGTTTAAGTCTCTTTTTGTGCCCTCTGTGCAGAAGTTGTGTGTCTAAATATTTTCTACTGGCATCAGTTTTAAATCAGTTTGTTCTTTTTTCCAGAAAGAAAAGTGGTAAAATCAAGTCTTCTTATAAGAGGGAGTGTATAAACCTTGGTTGCGATGTTGACTTTGATTTTGCTGGCCCTGCAATCCATGGTTCAGCTGTCTTTGGTTATGAGGGCTGGCTTGCTGGGTACCAGATGACCTTTGACAGTGCCAAATCAAAGCTGACAAGGAATAACTTTGCAGTGGGCTACAGGACTGGGGACTTCCAGCTACATACTAATGTGTGAGTGTTTCTTTTGTTGGATATTTTGATGTAGGACTTCAGGATGTTACTGATGTCTCCTTTAATTTCTTATTGATGTAGGCTGAACTTAAAGGATTTCTCTTAACCCTTAATAAAAAGAAAAGCATCCTTGGGCATTTCTAGGGTGGCCCTTAGAAATATATAGTTAAAAATGTTAGACTGACTTTTGGAGCTGAGAGCATAAATGTTCATTTCACACAAGGCTTGAAGTGCTTTGTATTTTTAGAAGGGGCCAAGACATTGCCAGACTCTTAAATCAGTGCATTCATTTGACTTAATTGTCCATGATATATAAGGTGCTGATTTGATAGGACTGCTTAAAATGTATGCTGTTTTTACCTAACCCAAAGTAGATGTATAGATCAAAAGGACTTAAAAAAGTTTTTTTTTCTTATTGAAAAAATAATGTATTGGTACATAATAGAAAGTACAAAGAAGAAAACCAAATTTCCCATAATCCTCCTACGTAAGTATATAATCTTCGTTAATTGTTGATACTCGGTGTTTTACCTTTTATATGTGTATATACAAAAAGTACATACTGAAAAGGCTATTTTATAACTCTTTTCTCTTACTGTAATACATTTTGATTATTTTTCTAAAGCATTATGTATTCTTCAACTTGATTTTTAGTGGCTGTATGGTAATCCCACTGGATGGATATACCATGATTTATTTAACCAATCCTTGGTTTTGGACATAGGTTGTAGAAAGACCTTTTAAAATGAAAGTTTTTAGTGAAACACTAGAAACCATGTGAGAATTGCTTTTATTTAAATGTAATGCTACATTATTAGCCTAGTGCCTTTGTCATGTTACATTGTTCTAGATTTACTAATTTAAAGTATCTTATAGTAATGATGGGACAGAATTTGGAGGATCAATTTATCAGAAAGTATGTGAAGATCTTGACACTTCAGTAAACCTTGCTTGGACATCAGGTACCAACTGTACTCGCTTCGGCATTGCAGCTAAATATCAGTTGGATCCCACTGCTTCCATTTCTGTGAGTATTATTTTAGGCTTAGAATGAATGGGATTTTGGGTTGTGGGAATTAATCTTGGTTATGTTGACTTGTGTTGAGAATTTAAATTGTAGTTCACATTATCCCCAGTTTACACACATTGGGATTGCAACTTTGAATACTGTTTTTTCTGTGGAGGCAGTGTTAGAAGTTTGATATCCAGGCCATAGGAATTTTTTTAATCTCAGTAGAAATAAGTAGTAACCCTGAATCCCAAGCCTATCTGCACTCAGGGAAGCCAGTGTTTTGGGTCCTGGGCAGTTCTCATTTGGGAGGAAGCACTTTAGTTGTTACTTTGTCTTTCTATGGTTTACAAAATATCTTCAGATTTGATCTCACTGCTCTACATGCCATTTTGTAGGTGAAGAAACCAAAACTTGGAGAGAAAGAACTTACACCATTGCTAGGGGTGAGAGGGAAGAAGGAATAGAGCCAGGCCTGGACTGCATGTCTTTTGATTTCCTTCCTGTTATGGTTACCATCTAGCTCATCCTGCTAGCCTGGGTCTGTGCCATCTTTAGCACTGAAAGTCCTGCATCCCAAGGACCCCCTATCACAGGTTAACTGGGTCAGGTGACCACCCTAGTCTTGTCCTTAGGCTTTTTCTGTTATTTTTTCTTTCAGTTGTAGTTGGGGTAGGAGGGAGTGCAGTGTCTCATGGTGTAGAGGTGCTGGCCCCTATTTCAGGCAGAGCAGCAGCTGGTCCTGTGTGTCAGTTGTTTATAGGTCAGGGATTGCCTATACTGTAGATACTGGGAATGAAAGAAAGTAAAACCTTCCATGAGAATTATTTGTTATTATAAAGTGATCTTCATTCTTGAGGACAGTATTTTGATAACTTATGCAGTTAAGTTTTAGCCCCATTCTTGTTTTTTCTTAGCACAGTTGCAATCAAAGAGAATGAGAAGCACTGATAATGCTTTTTTCATTGGCAACGCAGTGATTCATTTATTTTCCCCTTCTCTAACGCAGTGTAACAATAAAATCCTTAGGATTCACATAGCACATTAGTCTCTGGTAGCTCCATTGCTGTTCTCTTCAAATGTATGTCTGTGGCACTATCACAGATTTAGTGCCGGCAGAAGATGCAGCTCTCTCATAGTCTAAAATGGGATAGAAATTTGGGACCTGTGTTTCCTTGAGTGATTCCTGGCATTATTTGGAAATGTATCTAGCATTTCCCACCTAAGTAGTGCTGCTGTTACCCCAGTCAGGCATCACCCGAAGGATTGCTTAAGCCCCATCACAGTTTCATGGTTGACTCCTATTCTAGAGTAGTAGGAACTTGTATCCAGTTTTTTGAGGCTTTTAATTTGTTGGGCACAGATGGTCACTGGTGAGGCATTTCTTCTTGAGAAATGGTCATTGGTGGCTTATGAAGTCTTGGTTTTAGTGCCAAGTAAGTATAAGTGCTGTTTGTTTGATTTTTGTCTGTATTGTTACATCATTTGGATTGGGCTGTTTTGTATGAAAGAGTATAGACATCAAAGCATTTCCAAGTCTGTTTTGATCCCAGAGGCTGTTCGTTACCTTTTTTTAATCATAGCTCTCAAAGTGTTGAGCAAAGAGCAACCTCTAGGCTCTGGAGATTGGAACCAGGTGCTCCCATTTATAACCTTAGGCTTAATGATGTTAGTAGTGGAAGAGAAGGGAGCTACTCCTTACCATGTCTTGTTCTCCAGGGTTCTTTTCAGCCATTCAAGGACTAAATCGTAAAATAATAGAATTGTCCAAGGACGGCAGGGACCTGGATTGGTAATCATGCCCATTGGAATGTCTTTCTCAAGCACACTCTAGTTACAGCTAAGATCCAGGGGCATTAATAAGAGGTGTGAAAATGTGTGGTAAAAGAATTTTAATTGATCTTATTCTTAGAGGAAGTGCTTGGCATTTAGAGATTTTGAACACTGATGGTTTTGATTCTTTAGATCACCTAAAATAGTAACGTGTGTGTGTCAGAGTCATGGATTTAAACTTCACATCCCACTTTGAGGCTGGTGTGTATCACGTAGCAAGTGAGCACATTTGGCATGGTTTTATTGTGCTAGATTAGACTCAACAAGGATTATTTTTATGAGAGTGCTTAGGTTCTCGCACTTAAAAGGATAATTTTGGGGTCTGTAGACACATCCCAGTAGATAGCAAGAGTATTGTCTCCTGCTGACAATTTGATTTTGAGTTTAATGGATAAGAGCTAAGTGGCACCTGGTTTTTGTTTGGCTTAATAATATTAAATTTTATTATGTGAATCAAATGCTGAACACGTCAATACAGGAATGATATATTCCTATGATAGGAAAACATGTAGGGGCTTTATCTTCTTTCAAAATTTTAAAGGTTTTTACATTTTATTTTAGGCAAAAGTCAACAACTCTAGTTTAATTGGAGTGGGCTACACTCAGACTCTGAGGCCTGGTAAGTATTCTTGATAAAGTAGGATTTTTCTGATAGTGTTTTAAAAATTAGTTTTCATTTCTCGGCTTCTCTTGCAAATCTCTTAAGCATACAGAAGAATTGACAGAAAAGTACAATGAATACGATTACTTTTTGCCACAATTTTGTATTCTGTTCTCACATTTTTTTTTTCCTGGGCTTTTTGGAAGCTGCAGGTATCATGACACTTCCCTAAATGCTTAAGGGTGCGTCTCTTCAGAATGAGAATGTTCTCCTGCATAAAAACACAATACTGTTATCAACCTAAGAAAATTAACAGTGATGCCATTATTATTTAATATCCATTCTCTATTCACTTTCCTCACTTGCACCTGAAATGTCTTGTAATTTTTATTTCTTAAAAAGTTCTTTCATTGCTTTGGTTGTTCAGTCTTCCTCATTTACTTTGCATAATATTTTTGAACCTTGCTGTGTTTTCTAGAGCAGTACTTCTCAAACGTCAGTGTGTATGTAAATCACCTGGGGGATCTTGTTAAAATGCAGATTCTGATTCCATAGGTCTGGGATGAGGGCTTTTGTCTTTCTAACAAGCTCTTAAATGATGCCAGTGTGCCTGATTATTGAACCGTCATTTAGATAGCAGGGTTCTAGAGCACTTGGAACATTTGCCTCCTCCAAATAGGGATTTCCCCGCAGACTTTGTATTTTGACTAGTTGGAAACCTAAAAGAGCATTACTGTGAACACTCATATGCCCTTCCCCATGTTCACCAATTACTAATGTTTATCACATTTGTTTTATCTTTCCATGTCTGTATACATAATCCTTTTTTCTTTTTTTTCGCATGCGCTTGTGGATTATTTAAATGTATGTTTTATACACAAGTGGACACAGTCCTAGCGTGCATATCCTAGGAGCAAGACTTGGTTCTTCATGACTACAATACTACTGTCACAGCAAAGAAAATTAACATTATTAATACCTAATATGTACTATAGTCTATTCAGATTTCCTTACTTGTCCCCAAAATGTTTCTTTTTTGTAGTTTTTCCTTTCCAGGATCCAGTTACAGTTGTTTAGTTTCCTTCAGTCTGGATAGCAATATTGAACATTAATGTATTTTCGAGAGCACTTTTGAACTTTATTAACATTTTTATGCTCTGTGATTTGATGCCTTAACCTGGGATGGTGCCAGCTGAACTCTCTCTGGTATCTCAGATTCTCCCAGGTGCCCTCTGGTGGCTGGAACTTTGGGACAGCTGACAACACTGAGGAAAAGTGACAGGCTAACTCTGGGGTAATATCAAAGAAGACTGCAGACTCTCATGAAGTATTTCACACACATCATGGTTCTCTGCTTTTGTTTATAGGTGTGAAGCTTACACTGTCTGCTCTGGTAGATGGGAAGAGCATTAATGCTGGAGGCCACAAACTTGGGCTTGCCCTGGAGTTGGAGGCTTAATCCAGTTGAAAGAAACCTTTGGGAATGGATATCGGAAGATTTGGCCTTAATATATTTCCAGTGTGACCAGCAGGCTTTTTTCCCCTCAAGAAGGTGATCAAAACAAAGGATGATCTAAACAAGAGCTGTATTTTAAATATTTAGACAGTTACTTGTTAGCTGGTTTCTAGTTGAATTGGTTATCTATCTAGTTACCAATGCTGCAGTCGTGCAGTCACCTATACATTATTTAAATGTATTTAACTGTTAAATGCGCTACCCATCAATAATGAAATAGACCTTTATGAAAACTGTGCAATTGTGTGCATGTTTGTTGTTTGTTTTTATGTTCTTTTAACATTGACTATTGCCATTGAATGAGATGGATCAGTGGATTTAAGATGAGGTTAAAAATTTTTTTGTTAAATTCAATCATTAGAATCACTTTGGTATCCTAAAATATTACAAATTATGAATAAAACAAGTATACATAATTAATGACTCCAAGTATTTACAGAGTTAAAAATTTGCTAGTTAGGGTCAAATCTTTCTGGTATCTAGCTAATACTTAATTTTTCCAGTGAGCATTTTGCTCTTTACCAAAATCTGTGCCACAAAGTCATGTGTCCCTGGAGTAACTCCCTGAGCTTTTTAGACTACAATAAAATAAGAGGATATATGTCTTTATATCTCCAGTTTGTAAGTTTGTGCAAAATTACATTGGAATATTGTTAACTCCAGGAAAGGCTGGAGAGTAAATGATGAAGGGATGATGCTGAAAAGTTATATATACAAACAATACCCCTGCGACCTATTGTTACAGAAAATGAACTAGGCCCTAGTTAGATGGGATGAGACTAGGTGTAGAGAAATGGAATAAGGTGTAGGCGGTATCAGAGGGACTGAGAGAGGAGTATGTGGGCCCACCGAGAGGTGATTACTCAATTTCTTTCAGGCAGATACTCACTGAAAAGCTTGGGCCTAAGTCCGAGACCAGGGGCAATACCTTCAGGTTCTGTGGTCATTGGCCTTCATCTGGACTTGAGCTCGATGATAGAAAGTAATAGATGTTTCTAGTTGAAGAAGTAGGAGAGAGCAAGTGTTTTTGATGGGAAGAGACAGTTTGAAGGATAGGATCAAAGATTAGAGATGGGGGCAAGTTTTAACAAATTCAGTACTACACCCGAAATAGTTCGAAGCCTGAGAGAGAACAGATAAGAAAATGTAGTACTCTGAGACTCATTACCCCAAAAGTGATACATGCTGAAAATTTCCAGGTCAAGAGAAATTAGAGACCTAAGCAAGCTCTCCACACAGGTATACTGGGGGGCACAAAGGCCCCCTTTGGTCTCACTATGTTTGACCTGTGGGACTGGCTGGAATGGCTCATTTAGGATACATAAGAGAAGTATGAAGTAGACTAACAGCCTCTCAAACTGCTGGTGGTGCTCGGGCAGGGATGAAACATGGACACTAGGCCTGGTGACACCTGCAGCCTCCTGGATGGCCTGCCGCCCCTTAACTGTTGGTCCTCATGCTGTGATTGGAGTTCACCTGGTCCAATGCTCTGGACTAGGATGTGACTTTACCTTGCAAGAAGTGGCACAAGCGAGTTACCAGTTTATCAAGGATCTACTTAGAGAAAATTGGACCTATTCACCCACATGTATCCTAGTATACTGTTATGAGTGGGAGAGAGAAGGGTAGGTTTATAGCCAGGGGCCTGAGTGTTGTCTAAAATGCAAGATATATCCCAGTTGCTGTAGGATTATGAAAGTTGCCACTTGTGGGCTCATGTGACTTCTGATTTTAGCAGCCTCCTGGTAGAGTTCTACCACCCAGGCCTAACTAGGTGGTGGCAAAACCTACTTGTATTCTAGGCTGATGCCTTTTCTGCTTGAGGCGTTAGTGGAAAGAACACTTAATACCTGAGCCTGATTTTCATCTGTAGTGTGGAGATCTTCCTGTGGGATTGGGGAGGTTCAAATAAGAAAAGTGAAGCACCTGGCTCACTCCACCTCCATGCATAGGTGGTGTTGGTGCTGGAAAGCCTAACTTCCTCTTCATCTTCCTCTGGAGATCTTGTTAAAGATTGCCATGCTGATGGTCTCCAACCTGTAAGACTGTTTCACACCTCTGGCCTGTGATCCCACCCAGTCCCACCTTCCTCCAGGACTCGAAGGGGAGGGCACCCTTGAGGTCCCCAGGTCTAAGTCAAATGGCCTGGTTCACAGAGGTGAGGCCAAGCTGACAGTTCTGTGAAAACATAGGCAAGTGGCAGGCAGAACTGGCATAAGCTACTCCCCTGCAAGGCCTTTTGTCAGAATCGAGATATTGACTCCCCACCAGTCCCAGCTGAACTGAACAGGAACTTCATTCACTTGTCCTTCCTAGGAAGAAATACAGGAGAGAGATCAAGGAGGGCTCTACACTGCCAGCCTTCAGGGTCTGTGGAGTGGAGGCGAACTTCAGGAGCTGGGGCCTCTGGCCACAGCCCTTGTGCCAGCTGTCCTCAGGACTGCCAGGGAGGGGATGAACATCTGACCTTAAGGCTCCCTTTTGCTCAAGAAGCTGCGTGTGCTGGGCTTTTCCTCCCCACCCCACTTAAGTGCCGCGTATGGAAGCTCAGAAGAATGTGTCCCGTCTAGACCTCACTTTATTGACAGATTTAAAACTGGGTCGATGGCTGGGGTTCCCAGGTCCCCTCCATCGTGGCCACAGCTAGGTGCCAACCTTAGATCTTGAAGGCTAAAGTGAGGCCGTCGCCCAGGGGCAGGAGGCTGATGTGGACCCTGGCATCCCGTAGGATGCGCTCATTCAGGTTTCGCACGAACTGGGCCTGCGGGTCCCGAGGCTGAGGCTGCAACACCTCTCCTCCCCAGAGGACCTGCGGAAGGGCGGGGCATCATGGTGGAACGGGCCTCTGAGGGAGGTGCCTGAGCAGGAGGCGGGGCGAGGGCTGCAGCCGGGGAAAGCCTGGGGACTCGGCTGCAATATCTTAAAGAGCTTACTTGAGTACTGGGTGGGGCGTTTGGGGGCGTGGCATAGGGAGGGGCCAAGGGCGACAGACACACTCAGCCCGAGAGGATTCTTCCCCTAATCCATCCCTTACACTGAGGACAGCGAGGACGCCTCCGGGTCTCAGCAGCTGCAAGCACCGCTCGTAGTAGGCGGTGCAGTTGTCTTTGTCGGCGTCCATCACTGCCACGTCGAAGGTGCCGGCCTCGCCCGCAGCCAGGAGCTCGTCTTGCGGGGAAGGGAGGGGCAGATGCGGCTGAGTCCGAAAGCCCCGATGACCGGAAGCCCCTGCCCAAGCCAGTCCAGGTGTTGTGGCCTCTCAGGGACTCTGGCCTCGAGGGCGCCAGCCCTGCTACCCTGCGTGTGGCTGTATACCGTGAGGCTGGGCGGTGGGGGGCTGTAATTGCCCCAAACCTGTCCGGAGGACCTGGTTACTAGCTCGCACCTGGTGGCCCCATTTGGGAAATGGCGCGTGGGCCCTTTCCACTCCTGTGCTCACCCAGGGTCTCCAGGGCGGGCTTCAATCGAAGATCGATCTTGTGCTCCTCCTCAGCCTGCGAAAGGAGTGGGGTCAGAGACAGCACGTCCCATATGGAGCTGAGAGTGGAGTGGTCGGCCTCCAGGGACCTGACGTGGGACGCTCACCTGCCTCCACAGGGGCCGCCCCAGCTCTGGGGGCCCCGGGTTCACCTCGCAGGTCACCACGCGCCCGGCCGGGGGCAGCGCCAAAGCCAATGCTAGGGCTGAGTAGCCTGTGAAAGTGCCTAGGGACAGGAACACGGACAGGATCAGACCACAGTGGGGAGATGGCTGGTGAATTCGGTCCCCAGTAATCGCGGTCGCGCGCCCTACCCAAGTCCAGCGCCTTCTTGGCCTTAATGAGCCGCGCCAGGTTGGCCAAAAGCTGGGCCTGCTCACAGGTCATCATGGAATTCCCCTCCGGCTGCTCCAGAGTCAGCTGAGTGATGGGGAGAGGGGGGGCGTGGAGAGGGTCGCACCAGACCTGTCGGTCACCCAGCCCAGCCCCACTCACAGTTCAGGACCCTCCGGGTGAGGCTGTGGGTGTGGCCTGGGGGAACGCCCACCGCACCCGGGCTCGAGAGCATGGAAACCCAGAATAGGTCACCGCCCAGCCCAGGGTCACACAGCCACGTGGGATCCGCAGGGCACGAGGTGGGCGCCTGTTCCCGCCCCGCGCCCTGCTGACCAGCCGCAGGCTCCGCAGCGCCGGATGCTCACGCATGGAGCGGCTCAGCAGATACTGCCACAGGGGGCTGTCCTCAGCGGGCAGCAGGCGCTTCTCTCGCCGGGATCGCCATGGAGGGCACCGTCTCCCTGCCGGGGAAAGGGGTGCTGGATCAGGGCTTGAAACTCCAGGGCGCCACGGGTGAGCCTCGGCCGCAGCCAGTGTGGATTCACGGGCTCTGCTCCCGCGCCCGTTCCGCCTGCGGGGGCTCTGCGGAGGCTGCGGCAGGCTCAGCCCTACTCACCCAGGAAGAGGCCAGTAGCGAAGGCAGCGCCCAGAGCGGCCGAGCCCAGGGCCAGCGCGGCGGGCACAGAAATCCGGGGCATGGGCTGGGTCATGGCGCGGGCAGGAGGCTGCGGCGGCAAGGTCACTTGTGCTGGGGCACCCGGGAACGCACTGGGACCTTCCGGCCCTCCCTGTTTCGCCTTGTCGGGGTACTGCCCGCGTAGCTGCGGCCTCGACCGCCATCTGGCGGCCGCACGTCTCTACTGCAAGCTCTGCCCGAGCGAGCCGGGCGCCATCCGGTGGCCTCGCTTGGAACTTCGCCTGGCGGAGAGCAAGACCTGCATCTAGGGTCTGCAGACCTGGGCTAGGGAGGAAAAATTTGATATGCTTCTTCCTCATCTCTACTATTTCCGCTGAAGTCCCCTGGGGCATGTGTGGGAGGGTAGGTGGGCCGTCGGCGTAACAGGATAGTAATGAGTACATAGCGATAGAAATTAAAGGAGTTCCTGAGAAGAACTGAGAATCAAAGGAGGCCTTTGGGGGAAGTGACCAAAGGTGTCAGGTTGAAGGAGTGAACAACCTGGTTTGCGGAGGTACGACCAGAGGTTGGCTGGGGCAGATCAGGTTGATGGGGGCACTGAGACAATGTCCTTAGTTAGAATCTTGGGTACCAAATAGACGTGGGTGTGCGATCTTGGGCCCATAAGTCTCTCTGAGCTTCAATTTCCTTTGTGTAAAACGGGGACCACGATCTAATTGTAAATGGCACCAGATCCCACAGCCTGGCATGCAGTAGGTGCTCCATAAGTGGCAGCTGCTATTATGATCATAGGTTGGAGTGAAGACATCTTGGGGAGGAAAGCGATGGGAGGAGGGCAGGTGAGGTCTCCTTGCAGGCTGTTCTGCAGGGACATCATCCAGTGAGCACTGATTGAACACCTACTGTGTGTTAAACTCGGGGAGGCGGAATAAGTTGTCCTGGCTTGTATTCTTAGTGAAGCTGGGTTCAGAGACCACAGGACACACAGAATTGGTGAGTAACCCCAACTTCACAGTTTCCTCTTCTGTAAAATGGGGTTATTAATGGTCCCGACACTCCAGGGGATGAAATGAGAAAATGCAGGTGAAGAACTTACACAGGGCCCAGCCCTTAGTGGGCTACAACTGTTAACATTTAAAAGGAGTCAAACTCCAAAGGGCACAAGGTCACCCTGCTGCTGCTCTCCAGCTGTCCTGGCCAGACTAGAATTACACTGGGAGCTTCCCAGGCAGAGCTCAGCGCCAGCAAGGCCCAAAAGCAGGCTTGTTGGAGGTGCGGGGGGGCGGTCAGTTAGAGGGCGGCTTGGCTGAGGCGGAAGACTGAGTTGAGCAGGAGAGAAACTAGACTCAAAGGACTGACCCGAGCTGCCGGAAGCCTGGGCCTTAGGTTGGCTGCGCAGGAGGAGGCCCAGTTCCGGGGCGGGGCTCCGGGAGCCAGAGGCATGGCCTCCAATCAGACGCAGGGGTGGGACTGGTACTCTGACCAATCCGCCGGCGCCCCTAGGCCGGAGGCGGGGGGAAGGAGCCTGCTGTTCAGCCCCTGGGCCTGGGTGCTGGGTGGGTCCAAGTCCTGCTGTCCAGCTCCTCCCACTCCCCTATCACCAGGCAAGTGGCCGGCTCCGAGGAGAAGCTCCTCCCCCTTTACCTTTAGAGCCGCTGCATCCTGCTTGGCCCTATAAATATTTCTCCGACCTGATCAGGGTCTCATTCCCCAGGGTCAGGACTGGGGCTGCTGGTCTTTTCTCCTCCAGAGCTGAGCACACAACAAGTGATAAATGTTCTGAATAGTGTGCTGGCGGTGCCTCAGGCTTCTTGCTGTCTGAGCAGCCAGTTTAGACAGTAAAAATAGTAACAGTGGGGGCCTTTTATTGAGCACCAGGCCTCCCTGTGAGGCTGTCATATTCCCATTCTCCAGAGGAGGAAACCAAAATTCAGAGAGACGACCCTCTACATGCTTGCTCCCCAGTCCCCCCTCTTGCTCTCTTAAACCCTCTAACACTCTGGCCAGAGCGGGGAAACACCTATGAGTTTCTCTGACATACTAGGCTGCAGCCAGAACAAGACTCCCAAGAAGCGCTTTTCTGCCACCACTGATGGCGCCCCTCCACCAAGCCAGGCAGCATGTGGGCTCTGGACTCTAGCTGGGGCTAAAGACTCCAATGTCTCCCCTGTCTGGGAGTCCAGGTTTAACCAGGCCGCCAGCTCACTTCAGAACCTCTCTCCCCAGCCTGGCTTCAGGCCGGAGCCAGGGAGGTGCTGGGGTGGGGGTGGGGGGCGGCGCGCGGGCAGGGAGGAGAGGCATGTCACCATATATCCCCGTCAGATTAAAAAACTAATTTGAAAAGATTAATGTATTCCATTCTTGTTACGCTGGCTCTGATACCTCTGGGCCCGCGGCCGCTCTGCCTCCTGATTATTGAATTTTTATGGCCTGGTAATTAATTGCAGATTCCCTGTTTTGTTCTATTTCTTTTTCTCTGACATTTTAATTTCAACAAAAAGCAGTGGTCTCCATGCAGGTTCTCTCTGGAGATCCTAATGGTCTATAAAACAGAATGACTTATAGACGTGGCACCCACTTCAGTTGGCGAGCGATTGTTTGAAACCTTGCTGATCACGCAAAATTTAATTTTTCCATCTCCCTCCCCTATTTGCTCCTCATTTCTTTTCTCTTCCATTGCAGCGCCAGCATCTCAGTTCACAATGAAGGGAGCAAAGTGTCACCTCCGAATCTGTTACAGGGCTTTTCCCTAGAAGGCCGGGGGGCTGAAGACAAAATAGGTTTGATTCTTTTCATTAGAGGTGGCCCCGGAGCTGGGGGATGGGAGGCTAGACCTCCCCAGAGGGCCATGTGGATGTGGGCAGCTGCCCCAGGGGAGGGGGGAAGACCTTTTCTACCTCTCTCAGTTTCCCTTTTGGCCAAATACAGCTGCCCTGTTAGGCACCAAGGAGCCTACAGGCTCATGAAGCCAAAGGAATTGAGTGTCTGTATATTCCCTTAGGTTCATGCCAGGAAGTCAGGGGGTTGACCCTTGACCAATTCTTAGCCAAACCAGGTCACTGGGAATAGCTGTTTGCAAAAAACGGTTCTGGAAGAAGCATCTGAGTTTTTACCCTAATGCCCCAACTTTTACATCTTCCAGCCCTGCTAACATCACACAGGCTAGCCTCCCTGCACCCCACCCCCCGCTCCCCACCTTGCTCCTCAGTACTGGGTGGGGCAGGGGCAGAGGAGTACTGTGTCATGGGTCAGATTGGGCCTCAGGGATTGGAAGGATCTCAGATGTCTTCAGGAGCCAGGCAGGTGGGTGAGGGGAGGGCAGTAGGGACCAGTGGGGACTGTGGCACTCCAAATCCTTTCCTTATCAAAAGGCAGAGCAGCCACTTCATTCCAGCCCATGCCGCCATGTGGGAAGATGGATGTAGTGAGGCCAGAACTTATGATATTTTGAGGAGAAGTTGGAAATGTGGCTTTTAATGTGAAACCTCAAATTTAAATTATTCAGGTCAGCCTTTTTTTTTTTTTTTTTTAAGCACTGTGTCAGCTGAACTGAATACATCTTTGATCTGGCCCATGGAACAACTGTTTCCTCTGATGTGAAGTATGGATCAGAGAAGTTAGGACGTGGGGGTGGAGTCCACCAGGACCTGAAGGGCCTCAGTGGCTGGCTGATCACCCACTTCCCGTCCCTGCCCCAGGAATCTTCTTCCTGCCTTGGGCCCTTCAGTCCCCTTCCGCACTCAGTGGGCTCCCCCGAAGTGGATGTGGGCTGTCAGAGTTGCCTTTGGGTCTCTCTCCAAGACTTGCCTTCTTTGGGCCTCTCCTCTCCACAGGAAAACTGTAGCCTGGAGTCTGACCACACCTGGGTAAGGTCTGCCGAACTCCCCAGAAAGGACGGCACCTTTTCAATAAGACCTTTCCATATGGAGGCAATACCCTGACTCTTGGGCTCCAGGGGGCCGTTTCGGGCTGAGTGGACGGATGCAGATAGACCATGGGTCAGGGGCTTCTGGGGCTCCTGAGATGAGCTGAGGAGGACAGGGGGCCCTCAGTCTGCTCCTGTCTTCTCAGTGCTGAGGTGCTGCAGAACTGGCACTGGCAATGCCCCAGCCTCTAGTGCCTCAGTTTCCTCATCTAGATAGACCAAATGGAAGTGCCAGCATGGGCTCCAGTGTCAGATGAACTTGGGTTCAAACACTGGTCCCACTGCTCACTTTCTGGCTGTGTGAGCTTAGAGTTCCTCAGAAACCCAAAGTGGAGATGATACCTCTGTGTTAGTGTTCTATTGCAACCTCATGAACTACCACACACCTAGTGGCTTAAAACAACACCCACTTATTATCTCACGGTTCTGTAGGTCAGAAGATCAGTAAGGTGTGGCCAGATTCTCTGCTTAGGGTTTCACCAGCTTGAAGTCACAGTGTCATCTGGGGCTGTAGTTCTACCCTGGGGCTCTGGGCCCTCTTCCAAGCTCTCTAGCTATTGGCAGATTCAGTTCTTTTTCACAAAGCTCCTCCATCTTTAAGGCAAGCAAGAGCACTTTGAATCTTTCTGATGCTTCAGACTCTCTGCTTTCCTCTTTGGCTTTTAAGGGCTCCTGTGATTACGTTGGGCCAACCCAGATAATCCAGGATAACCTTCATATTTTAAGGTGAGCTGGTTAATAACCTTAGTTACACCTGCGAAGTCTTCCTTGCCATCTAAAACGACCCACGTGGAAATAACATTGGTGGTGGAGATCACGAGAGGATGGCAGAGTTCTTCCTGTCACAACCTTCATCCTCTCACAGTGGTCGTACAGATTCAAATACCCCTGCCTGGTTCCCCTCGTTTAGAAACACAGGATTAGATATTTAAATCCATAGGATTCCCTGCTGTGGCATGAACAGAATGGGAGGTGGGACTGTTCCTTTCTAGTAGCTAACATCATCTCCATTTTCCAAAAGTGCATACCAAGGCTCCCTGGTGGCAGGTGGCAGGCAGAGCCAGGATGAGAACTTGTCTCTTTCAGCTTCCATAAAGGTTTGACATCTCACTGCTGGGCCCACGTGCAGAGCTCCTAAGTCCTCTGGAACTTCATTTCGTTCTTTCAGGAGGCACTTTCCATGTACCCATGGAATTTACCCATGATTCAATTTCTCTGGCTCAACTCAGGTGTTTCTGCAAGTCCCCAGTGAATGACTCAGGTGTGTATTTCATGGTGTCCCCTGCTTCTTTCCTCCTTTCTTGGTGGGGTGGCCAGGGGTGCTTCTGCTGAACACCTTGGCTGACCCTCAGGAGTCTTCAAATGGTTGGGATTTCATGGGGCCTTTTTGGGAATTGGAAAAGAAAGTCTCCTTGAAGCTTTTATCTCTTCACATCGAGACACTGGCTTACATTGCAAGTCCTTCCTTCCTCAAAAGGAGACAAACACACATACTTCCCAGAAGGCTTGGGACCTAGTTTCCACCCATCAGATGCGCAGCACAAGATTTGAATGCAAATGTGAGTAGCGTGAGTTAGGGTTATGAGAAGGAGAACGATGCTCTGGCGAGCAAGATGGGGGTGGTGGTGCCTGTTTCTGCTGGGGTGGTTGTGATGGAGCCTCTACCCAGAGTTGGGCTATGATGGTGGCTGTGTTCTAAATAGAACAGTCCCATTATGTGATTCAGTGGGGCTTGTAGCTGTGTGGTTCCTGCTTGTGGGGCATCCATGCCTGATTCTCTGGTCCTCCCTGCTGTTTATAACAGAGTGGAATACGCTATTTGCAACAAGTGGATTCTATTATTTGTAACAAAGTAAAATCTGCTGTTTGCCAGAGCAGCTTCTGTGGTTTGCAATTAAGAGGCCTGCCTGGTACTGCTCTTCTGTGGGACAGATTTTCCCTGCTCTAGCTGACATTGTTACCCTCTACCTCTGAGCCACTGTTACCTTCTACCTCCAAGCTATTCTTCTTCCTTCTTCTGCTTTGCCAGCAGGAGCCTGATACTGTTCAGGCAACATGTGACCAACTCTGGGGATGAACTGTGGTCCGTCCCAGGCTGTCACAACCATACTGGTCCTTTTTGTAAGATATCTACTCTCACCCTCTCCTGCATCTCATTTCTGGCCAGAGATACAGGGGTGCTTCTCAGAACATTTTCCTCCCTGATGATAAAAAAAAGCAACAACCCTTTTCTTGCTCAGCCTCTTCTTACCTTGAATGGGGCTATATAAAGATGAAATGCTTGGAACAATAGCAGCCATCTTGTGGTCATGAGTCAACAAGTTTAAGGACTAAAAATAAAACAAACAGTGAGGATGGTGAGAGAAAAGATGGAGTGTTGGTCCTTGAAGACATTATCTAGCCCTCAAACCACCACCAGCAACTGTCTACCTCTAGACTATTTGTTACACGAGAAAATGGAGCCCTTTGTATTTAAGGAACGACTAGCTGTATATTCTTTTACTTGAAGCTCAAGGCATTCCTAATTGATATGGACTAATGAGGGGTCCGGTCCCCCCACCCCCACCCGATAAGTCCAAATGCCAGCACTGGGTACCCTTGCCCTGCTATAGGCCTCTCATCGAGCCCCTCCAACCCCCAGTGAGGTAGGCACGATCACCTGCACTCTGTAGGCGGCTCTCAGACAGAAGCGCCTCATCTGAGGTCTCGAGCCAGGATGTGGGGATTAGCTCCAATTCTGCATGGCCCACAGCCTGGCGATGGTGGTGGTGGGGTCGCCCCAGTCCAGGGGGTGTCTCTCTATTTGTCTCAGGGCCACAGGCACAGAAGCCTCTGGGACAGCAGACTACCAGATGGGTGTCCCAATCTTTTGTGCAGCTTGCTGGGAATTGGGTTGGGGGAAGCCCATGTCCTCCTGGCACAATGGTCAGGTTTCTGCTGTGACAGTGCTGTGTGACAGCCCCACATCTCAGAGGCTTCCAGAATAACCACCTACTTTTCTCACTCCTGGTGCAGTGGGCCAGCTGGGGTGCTATTGCTCTGGTGATGAGTTCAGATATTTCTAACTGAGAATTCTCTTTTCCAGTGGACAGCACAGGTGCAAGAGGCCCACCACACAAATGCTTTTAAAGCCTCTGCCTCAGTCAAGGCTACTGATGTTCCAGTGGCCAAAGTGTCACTTGGCCAAGCTCCAGGTACAGGGTAAAGGAGTGTGCTTTACTGCCTCCATGGGATGGCCCCGTGAGATCACGGGGCAAAGGGTGTGGATATGTAACCCCATTACTGGTGGCAGAGTGAAGAGTCAGGAGCAGCACTCCACTCTGTACACAGGTCCCAAGGGCCCCAGGGTGTCCCCATTGCACAGGGCCTCAGCAGGGGCAGGCTGGCCAGGGTAGCTGCCTCATGCTGGAGATGAAGATTCTCCAGTTGAATTAGCTTCAGAGGAAGAACCTGAACCTCTGGGAGTCAGAGTATTGCCTGAGGTTGCGAGGCAACCCCCTGGCTCCCCCAACCCTCACTGTCATCCTGAACCTGAACAGCAGAGGCTGCTGAGGGGTCAGGCTCACCTTCCCTGGGTCCAGCCCACAGCATCTGCCTCCCTGCCAAGGACGAACTCCCAGCCCCATTCTTTCCTTCATGCCTTTTCTTTCCTCCATGCCACCTCCATGCCACCCCCATGCTCGGCATATGGCCGTTTCCCCCAGAAACACCAGGAAATATAGCTTGGGACTCAGGATCCCACTGCATTGCATGGGAGACCTCTTAGTGCTTGTTTACATCTGGCTGCCTCCAAGGTGGCCTGGGGACATGTTTTACTTGCCTTGATCAGTGTTTTGTTTGTTCGAATGGAGCCAACACCAAACAATCAGAAAATGTCACAAAGAATTTAGATATGATTTCCATTTCTTTTGAAAAAGCAGAAGATTTGACAACACTGGACTAATTTTGCTGCATGGTAGTTTGGCTGGCAGTATATGGTACCTGCCCCCATTCCCCTGTGGGTTATGTGCCCTTGTCCCAGACCCTACCACTCCCTGCTGCCTCAGACCCAACAAATTTCACTCATATTCTATACTGGTCTTTGTGCTGCTGGCACATGAGCTGTAGCCTCTGATTTAATCCACGGCCCAGAGGCCCAGCGAGGAGAGATACCTGTCCAGGGTACACAGCCAGTCAGGGACCTTTATTTCTCTTTCTCTCTTCCTGAGTAAGAATTTCATCTGGATCCCAGGGAGCAGTCCCTCTTCTGGGCTCCAAACCAGGAGCCCAGTCTCTGCCTCTCACCCCCGTTGATTCTGATTGGGTCCTCTCCCTCGAGGCAAAGCTGTTTATGTCACGGCTGAAGCTCAGAATGCCCCCTGGCATTCCTGCCCCAAGAGCACAGTCACCCTGAGGGAGAAATCCAAACTGAGATGAAGCTTGGGGAGATGTTATGGGGACCCATGTCCCCGAGCTATATAGAGAATCCCCCTCAATGTGAAAAATGGGATACTAATTTCTGATACTTATATGACACTTGTTATATGCCAGGGACTTCTTGTAACTTCATAGTAACTCATTTCATCCTCACATTTATCCCTACGTTACAGATGAGGAAGCTGAAGCACAGAGATGAAGCAACTCACCTGAGGTCGCAGTTTATAAGTGGTAAAGTTGGGATTTGAACTCACATCTTCTGGTTTCAGGACTTACAGTTCTTAAGCACTGACATGTCCTAGATGAAATGGCCATTGAGGTGGCTGCTTTTCCTATAATGTCTCGTTTCACCCTCAGACTTGCCCAACAAGGTAGGGTTGGGTTTGGCTATGAGTGACAGAAGAAAAATCCAGAACAATGGCTTAACCAAGAGAGAAGTTGATTTCTATTTTATGTAGACACAACCTGGATGTGGTAAGGAGGCTCTGGGGTCAACAGGGACTAAGGCTTCTACTCTGTTGTGCTGTCATCCTCATTATGTGGCTTCTCCTCATTAGGCAAGATGACTGTTTGCACTCCAGCCATCACAACTTTACCCCAGTTTTTGGGGAAAAGGAAGGGACAAGATAGGACTCATCCTCTTCATTTAAGTCATTTCCTCAGTGTTTGACAGGATACTTCTACTTGCATGTCTTTGACCAGCACTTAGTCACATGACAACACTTCAGCCTAGAAAAAGTCTTTATTCTAGAGGATTATGAAAAATATGTTCAGTGAAAAATAAGTGTGCTCAATGAAAAAGAATTTCTATCATTAAACTTAAAAGGGAGAATGGATACTGGGAACATTTAGCATCATCGATGCATTTCACAAATAAAGACACTGAGGGTCAGAGAGGTGAATGACCTGTTGGAGGTCACACAGCCAGGAAGAGGTAGAGCCTGGATCTTCTGTCCCTGGGTTCCTTGGAGCAGGTGGGGCTCCAAAGACACACTCTGACAGTTTCCTGAGGGGTAATAGGGGTTGTGCATATATGAACAACCTCCTCCCCAGGCTTCAGGAACACCCAAGGCACAGGTTCTGCCAGCCAGATCCCCTTGTGCCTTCAAGGCCTGGAAGCCTCTCTAGGCCCAGATCTGTCATCATGGCAACAGCCGTGCCCCAGGCCTGACTCCATCCATCCCACTAATGCCGGCATTGACTGTGTTCCGGCACATTCCTGAGGCGGCCTCAAGAGCGTTGAATAATTCAGGCCTGTGTAATGGGATAATGAATTTACTGACAACCCAGTGTAATCTTGGTACTTATATTTCAAGAAATACTGACTCCCCAGGCCCACTCAGCAGGTTGGGGACATATACAAACCTGGAAACTGTTGCTTCTGCCTGCCTCGTGGGATTCAGGCCTGATCGAGTAGAGACCCCACTTTGATCTCACTGGTTCTTTAGCTGCTTGGGCAGGTGGGAATTCTGTGGGCAGGGGCCTGCCTGGTTGGAACTTTGGGGCAAGGTGGAAATGGACCCACAGAAATGCAGAGTTGGAAGGGAACCTAGGACCTGCTTGCCGATTTTATAAAGAGAAACTGAAGTTGCAGAGGGAACAGGCCTATGTATCTAGATTGTTCTGTGGCTGGGAATGCCGAGGTGATTCAGGGCTCTAGGGAGGTGAGCTGCCTGTTTTCCTTCTACCCTGCTGGTTTCCCATCCCCCAGCTGCTGAAGGGTTGGTGCTAATGTCTCACAGCTGCCCCTTCATTGCAGCTGAGTCCTCAGCCAAACGAGAGTACCTCCACCCAGAAGGCCATGTACTGCCCCACACAACCTGGGCGTTGCCACTGATGTTGTGGCACAAAAGGTGCCCCCAGACTCAAGGTAGGACTAACTCTGTGATGCCATTTGTGCTCTGGACCTCTCCATGAGACCAGGCTGTAGCCTGACCCCAGCCGAGACTGCATTCTGGTGAACCTTTTACTTCTTCCTTCTCCTGTTTCCCTCACTCCCCTTCTCAGAGCCTCCTCTAGTCCAGGGCTCCCCAACTCCCAGGCTGTGGACTGGTTCCTGGACTGTTAGGAACAGGGCCGCACAGCAGGAGGTAAGCAGCAGGTGAGTGAATGAAGTTTCATCTGAATGTGCAGCCACTCCCCAGCACTAGCATCGCCGCCTCAGCTCCACCTCAGATCATCAGGCATTAGATTCTCATAGGAACACTGGTCCCTGGTGCCAAAAAGGTTGAGGACCCCTGACCTAGTCCATCATCTGGATAGGAATCTCTGATGCAGGCTCTGCTTCTGGGGAACCCACCTAAGACACCTACATTTCCTGGCCTGAGCCCTCCTTTCTAAAGACTCCCTCAAGTGTGCTAAGAGGGATTCAAAGCCAGGAATCCTTGGTCCTGGCTCTGCTGTGTGACTGTGAAGAAATCACTTCTCTTTTCAGGCCTCAGTTTTCCCAATTTGTGATTGGGGTTGGGGGAGGTTATCTCAGGTCCCTTCCAGCTCTGAAGGTCTGTGATATGACCTGAGGTACCAGGAAGCCATCTCCTGCTCCTATCTAACCCCACATGTGCATAGAGTCCTACCAATGAGGCATCACCTTTCCTCTGAAGGCATTTTCAAAATGCAAACCATCTGAGGTGAGTTGGTTTGCATTTTGATAATTTGCATTATCATATCACAGTAGATAATAATGTTGCAGGGCAGAATCTCTCCAGGTGGGATCCTTGAGTCAACTGCAATGGAATCGCTCATCTGAAAGGGTGCTTATTATGTTTCATCTTTTTCTGAATGTGATACATGATGTCCGGAGCGGCAGCAGCTATCTTCCAACCATGAGGAAACAGCATGAGCTACAAACGATAAGCTAAGGATGGTGAAATGGAAATACAGAAAGTAACGATTTTCAAGGCATTTCTGAATCATTGCACAAAACCTCCTACTGCTAGAATCTTAGTGTGTGACATAATTAAGTATCCTTATTGCTCAAGCAAGTCTTGGTTGATTTTTCTATTATTTGCAGTCCAAAGCATTCCAAACAAATCAATAGTCCCTATCCCATTGAATCATAATAACAGTCCTTTAAAGTAGGGATTATTATTGGCTCAGAGAGGTTAGGTGACACAGCCAAGGTCACACAGTTGACAAGTGGCAGCACCTTTTTGAGATGGAGATTTCAGGTTGGGAGGAATTTTGATTATCAATGATAATTTAAATCCTATCTCCTCTGCTGCATGTGGCCTGTTGTAGTCTGACCGCTGGGAATAATCCTTCTCCTTAGCCATTCTGGCCTTTGGTCATTCTTTCTTCTATCCATCCCACCCTAGATCTCAGCTTAGAGACCCGGGAAAGGTCCTTTTTGGGGTGGGAAGAAGGAGGCAACAGGTAGCTACCGTTCATTCCTTCATGAAGCTTTCCAAATAAGTGAGGCCAGATCCTGGTACCAAAGACTGAAGGGAAGGCCAAACCCATTTTGGAGATAGTTCTGGCTTCTCAACAGCCCTAGACCCTTGTTTGTACGGGTATGTGTGGGTGGTGGTGGGGTGGGGGAGTAGTTACACTGAAAGAGAAGAAGCTCAGAGACACAAAAATAGACAGAGGGAGGGGAGGGAAGGAGAGGAAGAGAGAGGCAGAGATAGAGTAGGAGGAGGGTAAGAGGGAGGGAAAAGAGAAGGATCTCAGGTTTTAGAGATAAATGTAGAGACAAACTGACAATGAATCTCAGCTCACACAAACTAGTACGTTCCCCCTACCCCCATCCCCGGTTTCAGCTTCTTCAGCATGTCATGAAGTACACAGGAGCACCTCTTTTGCAAGGACAGATAGACGGCTCAGTGCCGAACTGTGGCTGATGTTCAGTGAACAGGCATCCCTGCCCCCATACACTGATCTGATAGTCTTGGTTGCTGCTCCAAGGGAGGTGGTAGGACTGGAGGAAAGGGTGACATGACCTTAGGCAAAACTTTGTTCATCCTCCTTTGTTCAGCCTCCTCTGGAGGTCAGAGGCCTCACGGAGAAAAGGGAGAAATGTGTGTATGTGTATATGCCCTCAGTGTCCCAGATTAGGGAGGTTCTTCCAGGTGATCAGACAACTTGATATTTCCCTTGACAGAAAAGTGGCCTCCATAGACTAACAGCATAACTAGAAATGCATCTATCTCCTTATCAACAGAGTGGAGGTGGGCAGAGCTGGGGAGATGTTTACAGACTCACTAGAAGGCAGAGCATTAGAGGGTCACAGCTGGAGTAACTGCTCCAAATCCTGAGACTGAACCCCCAAACCTCGGGGGGCTATGGAATGTGTAGGAGCTCTCTGTAAGGGGCCTCCTATCTGCTCCAGATTAGTGGAGAAGGCAGGACAGAAATGGCTTTAGATTAAGGGCAGAAAGAATGGTCTTTGTCAGGCACACAACACACTTGGGCTTCCCCTTTACCCCTTGGCTTGGGCAGTCTCTGGGCAGAGTCTAGATCTCTAGGACCTGGTACAGAGCCTTAGCCTAGGAGTGAGTGAGCCTGAGGTCCAGCAGTCATGACAGTGGACAGTGTGTATTCCAACCTCAGCTGGGAGGGAGGCTCAGGGCTAGGACTGGAGGGGAGTGGCTCCTCTCCCTGGCCCATGTCTAACTCCTTCTGCCTAGGTGTTCAGGCAGACATTGCTATCTACAGGGAGCCTTTCCCTATCCCCCAGGCCAGATATTCCCCTTGACTGAGCTGGTTGGTGGTTTTAAAATGTGTTCATGAATTCTTAGACACGCTTCTCATTAGGAGGTAGAGTCTCTGTCCCCTTGCCTTGAATCTGATTTGGCTTCTGGGAACAGAATGGAATGGAAGTTATGTTCTGTGACTTGCAAGGCTGGTTAGAAAAGGCCAAATAGTTTCTCCCAGATTCTCTCTTGGGAACTTGCCATGGTAGCTGTCAGCTACTCTATAAGAAGTCCATCTCCCTGGAGGCTGCCATGTGCAGAGACCACATGGAGTGAGAGAGACGCCCGAAGGGCCCCAGCTCCTCCAGCCCCAGTCATTTTGAGTCTTCCCAGCCCAGATGTCAGACATGTGTGTAAGGAGGCCTTGGAGAGGAACCCAGCCCAAGCCACCAAATGTCTGCAATGCATGACAGTCCCAGAGTGAGAACAGCCTGGAGTCCAGATTCATGAGCAGAATAAATGATCGTGTATGAGTTTTCACAGGCTGCCTAGGTAACAAATAACCAAAAACTGGGTAAAACAAAAGAAATCTATTCTCTCACAGTTCTGGAGGCTACAGTCCAAAATCAAGGTGTTAGCAGGATTGGTTCCTTCTGTTGGCTCTGAGAGAGAATCTGTTCCATGCCTCTCTCCTAGCTTCTGGTGGTTGTAGCAGTGCTTGGTATTCCTTGGCTTGTAGATGCATCACTCCAATCTCTGCTTCCATTTAGCATTGTGTTCTCCCTAAGTCTCTGTCTCCAAATTTCCCTCTTCTTATAAGGATACCAGTCATATTGGATTAGGGACCCACCCTACTCCAGTATGACCTCATCTTAACTAAGTACATCTGCAATGATTCTATTCCTTAAATAAGATCACATTCTGAAGTATTGAGGGTTAGGACTTTAACATATCTTTTGGGGAATAGAATCCAAGCCATAACATATAGGTATCATTTTAAACCACTGTTTTAGAGTGATTTATTATGTAGCAATAGTTACTCAGAACATTAGAATTAAGGGATGGAGTGGAAATGTAAGGAAATGGAAGAATTTACCAGAACATCCCTCTCGGCAGCTACTGTATGTGGTTAGAATAATTGATTTTCTAAGTAGCTTGGGTTTGGGGTTGGGGGCTAAATCTTCCTCACAAAAGATGTATGTTGCAGTTACAACATGTACTCAAATAACAGACAGCTTCCTTAATGCCTTCTAATGTAGGAAAATAGCTTGGGTTTCACTTTGTAAGTTATTTCACCCCCTTAAATGTTGAATATTTACTTAAAGAGAATGGACTTGATTATTAAGTGTTCTGGTATCTATATATCTCAGTATGGACTTATTTACTAACACTTACCCCATCAGAGTATACCAATTAACTGTGGGGTGTCTGGCTTCTCCATAGATTATAAGCAACCAAGAAGGCAGAGACAGGCTCTGTTTTGTTCTTCCTCAAATTCTCAGCACAGTTCTTGGCACATAGTAGGTGCTTAATAGTTATTTTCTGAAAGCATAGATGTTGAAAAAGGATCAAGAGGATTTGAAATCTATATGATGATTAAATGTTTACAAATAAATCAGCTACAAAACATCTAATGATGCTAGAAAAAATATTTTGAAATTCTCTTCAATTAATGGAAGAGCTTATAAGAAAATAAGGGAATTACAAGAGTCCAGGAACAAGTTGGAAACATCAGTTCAGGGAAGTAAACAATTGCTGAAACTAGTGCACTCCTGAGGAAATCTACCTTGTTGGGTAGCCTACAGCTTCCATCGCTAGAGCTTCTGTAGCACAAAAAAGAAGCAAGGGATTATAAAAATGACCAGGCAGATTTGAAAAAGAATTAAATATAGGTTCTAGAAATTTAAATATATCACACATGAAATTAAAAACTCAGTGGAACAGTTAAATAGAATAGATACCGCTGGAGAGGGAATTAGTAAACTGGAAGATAGATTTGAAAGAATTATGCATAATCCAGCACAGAAAGAAAATGGAAAATATGAAAAAGAGATATAGAGTATAGAATGAAAAGCTCTAATATGTGTCTAATCAGATTTTTGGAAAGCAATTATAGGAATAATGGGAGAGGTGCAATGTTCAAAGAGATAAGTAGTTAAGAATTTTCTGTGGTTATTGGAAAACATGACTCCTCAAATTCAAGAATTCCAATGAGTGTCAAACAGGATAAGTAAAAACTCCATACATAGAGACATCATATCCAAACTGAAGGATTTCAATGACAATGAGATTTTAAAAGTACCAGAAAGAAAAATTTTTGTTGTTCATAACTTCTATAATTAAAGAAATTAGGCTAATGGCTTATTAGTTACGCCAGTATTGATAGACAGAATAATGATAAGACAGAATAATGATAACTTTAAAAGGCTTTTAAAATGACACCAACTAAGGACTGTGTACACCGGTCCCTAAGAAGACTAAAATAATAAAAAAAGAATGTCCATCAAATTATGATTAGATAAACAAGTGTGGTATATCCATATAATAGAGTATTACTCGCCATAAACATGGATGAGGTTCTGAACCATGCTACAACATGGATGAATGTTGAAAACGTTATGCTAAGCAAAAGAAGCCAGACACAAAGGCCACAAATTGTCTGATTTCATTTATATGAAACATCTAGAATAGGCAACTCCATAGAGAGGAACGGTAGATTCGTGGCTGCCAGGGGCTGGGGTGAGGGAGAGGAATATGGAGTGACAGCTAATGGGCATGGGGTTTCTTTTTTGGGTGATGAAATCTTCTGGAATTAGTGGTGATGTCTGTAAAACTGTGTGAGTACACTAAAACCACTGAATTGTACACTTTCAATGGGTGAATTTTATGGTATGTGAATTATATTTCAATAAAAATGTGAAAATAACAATAAGGTGGAAATAAAGCATTTTTATTTATACTTACACTGAGAGAATTTATAAACAACAGACCCCTCATTAAAGGAATTTCTGAAAGATGAACTTGAGAAGAAAAATGATCTTAGGAAGAAAGGCTGAGATACAAGAAGAAATGATGAATTTAGAAAGTAACAAAAATATGGGTAGATGTAAACAAACACATCGACTGTCCAAAACAATGTTTATTCCATGGGGTTAAACAAGAGATGGCGCTAAAAGGCTAGACCTTAACTGAGTGGAATTAAAGCTTTCAAAATACTTTGCATTGTTCAGGAGACGGGTAAGATATTGATTAACCTGGACCGTTAAGTTAGGTAATCGTTTCAAAATGCTAAGTCACCAATAAAAGAATAAGAAATAGAACACCTATCTTCCATACTAGTAGATGGGAAGCAAAATGCAATCAATAAAAAACCTCAATGAAGTCAAAACAATGCAACAAAGAAGATGAAAAGAAGTCCTTAGGAAGCAGGAGAAATGAAAATGAAGCACAAAATAAGATCATAGAAATAAAGCCAAATATTTTTTAAATCTCTATAAATATAAAGAGATTGAACTCACCAGTTAAAATGCATAAATAGATTGGATTAAAAAAAAAAGAGAATAGCCAAATGCTGCTTACATGAGACACATCTAAGACATGAAGACAGATTTTAAAAGATTGTAAGTAAAAAAGTGACAGAATACCAGAAAAATACTAACCAAAAGAAAATTGTCATATTTATATCAATAGTAGACAAAATAGACTTGAAAGAAAACAGACGTTAGAGATTTAGAAGGTCAATATATAAAATTTAAGTTCTCCTGGAGAAAATAGTTTAAATTTATGGATACCTAAAAATATAAGTCCCTTATCAGATACTTGTCTTGCAAATACTTTTTCTTATTCTATGGGTTGTCTTTTCACTTTATTGATGTTGTCCTTGGAAGCAAAAAAGTTTTCAATTTTGATGAAATTCATTTGTCTATATTTTCTTTTATTGGTAATGCTTTTGGGGTCACATCTAAGCATACTTTGCCAAATCCAAGAACATGAAGACTTACCCCTTTGTTTTCTTCTGAGAGTTTTATAGTTTGAGCTCTTATGTTTAGGTCTTTGATCCATTTTGAGTTAATTTTCGTATATGGTGTGAGGTAAGGTTCAACTTCATTCTTTTGCATGTAGATATCTAATTGTCCTGGTATCACTTGTTAAAAGGAGTATTCTTTCTCCATTGAATGGTCTTGTACTCTTACTGAAAGTCAGTTGACTATAGCTGTATGGGTATTCCTGTACTCTCAGTTCTAGTCCATTGATCTATATATCTATTTTTGTGCTAGTATCATGCTATCTTTATCACTGTTGCTTTGTAGCAAGTTTTGAAATCAGGAAGTGTGAGTCCTCCCATTCTCTTCTTCTTTTTCCATATTGTTTTGGGTGTTCCTAGTCCCTTGTAGTTCCATATGAATTTTAGAATCAGCTTGTCAATTTCCACAAAGAAGTCATCTGGGATTTTGAAAGGGATTGCACTGAACCCACACTAAAGTCTTATATCACTCTTTGGGGTGAGCACAGCTCCACTCAGTTGGTCCACCGAAGTAGAACTAAAGGACCTCCCGCTTAAGCTGGTCTGGTGTGGCCTCATGGGTGTGTCCTCAAGTGACCACACCAGTGTGGGTGTCCCTGAGGCTGCATGTGTGTGGTAAGAATGTAGATGGCTGAAATAGGTATCCAAGGTTGTTGCCATGACTTAGTAACAGATGATCTGAACTTGGGTTTCCAAAGAAGCAGACCTTGAGATGAGGGTTCGAGTGAAAGTAGTTATGTGGGAGGTGCTGGAATGAGAGTGGGGAAGTGGGTAAAGGAGGGGAAGGAAGTCATGGGAATGTGCCTAAATGAGCAGGTTATGGCTGTGGGCATCTGGGACCCAATCTTAATGGGGACCTCCGGGAGTGGGTATAGAACCTCAGCACTACTGACATTTTGGGCTAGATAATTATTCGTTGTGGGAAGGCTGCTCTATGCATTATAGGATGTTTAGCAGCATCCTGGTCTCTACCTACTAGATGCCCGTGGCAACCATCCAACCAAAATGTTTCTGGACATTGCCAAATGTCCTCTGGGGAGCAAGATTATACCTGGGTGAGAACCACGGGTGTAGAACATGGCTCAAAATTGTCCCATCCAAGTGGGGGAGGGAGAGAGCTGGGAGTATTTACACATTAACTCTCATTCATCATTGTTTCAGGGCTGCTCCTGGGGGCATCAAATCCCTGGCACCTCTGGCCTGTCCTGAGGGTCTACTGAACATTATCCCAGGCCAGTAAAAGCTCTTAGGCAGTGTTGCAAATGCCTATAATAAGAAGCTACCAGCATGCATGGAAATAACGAGGGCTGAGGGGATGTGGGCACCCATTGTGCAGCTGCATAGATCCTGTCATGTGGCTACGTGGATCCCCGGCTTTGGAAATCCAGATTCCTCCCCAGATCTGCAGGTTGGCCTGGAAGTCCATGTTCCTGGGGCTTTGCAGTTTCCTGTAGTGAAACTAACCCACTCTGGAGGAAGGCTTTGGCCCCTCAGCCAGCTTCCCAGACCCTCCCTCTGTCATAGGCCTGGCCTAGCTCCTGCAGGGCAAGAAAAGATGGCCTGTGAAGAATTTTAGACTGAACAGCCCCTGAGTGAACTTGTTTTTCCAGGTAAAAGGCACTGGGGGGAAACATGTGCTTACAGAATCGTCCTCCTCTCCCTGTCTCAGCTCTGCAGAATGAGTCTCAGCTCATTGCAGGGCCTGTTGGTCGTGAGGGTCGGCAGTCTCCAAGGGCGATCTCCTTTTCCGTGTGCTGTATGGCTGTGGACCAGTCTAACTTCTGTACAAAACCGGTGCGGTGTGGTGGACCAAGTGACCTTGAAATGTCCTTCCATCTTGAGTGACCGCAGAGAGCCCAGGGAGGCGGTGAGGAGTCACCAGGCAGCCCGAGCTTGGGGGCAGCCGGAAAATGTGACTTCGTGACAGCTCGGTCCCCAGCGGCGCTGCTGGCCTCTGATCTCTGAACATTTCCACTGTGTGCCTGACACTCCAGCCGGTCACAGCCCGGTGCGGCCCCTCGCTCACTCAGGAACATCTGCTACAGCATTTACCACGTTAATAGATTAGCTTTGAGAATCGGGCAGGTGTTTTCCACCCAAGCCAGAAAACATCAAAATCAGATTGCTCTCCAAGCCTTTCCGCACAGGCAATCGAGTTAGAATGACTCATACGGTCTAACAGATAATAAAACACACATAACATTTGCTTTAAGGTACTGGCGGGGGTATTTTGTCCCGCGCTTAGGAGAAACAAAAACTCACTCTATTTGGGAATAGGGTAATTGAATACAGATGGGAGGAGGTAAATGAAAGAATTTAGCAAATATCTCAGTGGAATAGCTAATGGGAATGAGACAGAATAGGAAATTAAAAATTATTCGAAGCAGATGGACCGTTCTTTGAGTTTTTAAAAATTTATTAGGGCCACGAAAAAATGTGTCTGTTTATTTTCTACGGCCATGAAATTAATGACTTGGTGAGTTTTGCTTGTGCAATTTTATGACTGCCATGTCATCTGTCATAATTTGGGGGCTGTTTGATATGGATTTATGAATGTCCCCACCCCCCCAACCCTCCCTGATTTATTGGTGTGGGTCATATGTGAATTGGGCTATCCTCTATCGAAGGAGCAATGCCAATGGCAGTGTAACCCCACAGGCCCTAGGCAGGGACCTTGGGGGATCATTGGCCCAGAGGTGGGTGGACGAGCTGTGGAGGGTCACCTGGGGCTGTGGGAAAGGGCAGGCCTGACCTGGCTGAACTTCCTCTGTGAGGATGACCCTGGCCAGTCGGGGCTGAGGAGGAGGTGTTAGGGAAGTGTCTCTCACAACCTGCTGGAAGCAGCAAGCCAGCCCAGGCTACTTTTGCTTGGTCGGGGTGAGGCGGGGGCTGTCTTTGCAGCCTCAAACCAGCCTAAGGGCCACCAAGCTCCCTGTTCCTGCAGCCTCCATAGCCAGGCTCACCTGCTCCCAGACCTGAAGCTCAGGGAAGGAGAACAACACTCACATTTATTGGGACTCTGTTGGTGTCTGGCAAGGTGCATAAGTACATTTTCTAGATGGTGGTCAAGATAGGGCTTTACAATCAGCAGACTTGAATCGAGTTTTGCTCTGATTCTTCCTAGTTGTGTGGCTTTGGGCTGGTCACTACCCTCTCTGAACCTTAGTTATTTCCTCTGTAAAGTCAAAATAGAAACACCTAAGGTTAGGGAAGTTTTGAGGATCAAAGGAGATAATGTAATACCCCTAACACATAGCAGAGTGTTAATAATCCTCTTGTTAGCATCTTGAGGTAGATATTATTTCCATCTGACAGGTGGGGGTGCAGTCTCAGAGAGGTTAAGTGAGTTGCCCGACGTCACATAGTTAAAGGAATGGAGCTAGGCTTTCTGCACAGATTTGCTTTTTCCTCCATAACTCTGGGGCCTAGACTGTTCTGGACTGGGAAACCCCAGGCCCCTGGAGGCACAGTTCAGGCTAAACTCATGGCCCTGTTCCTCTGGCTGTTCCTAGTTGTGCGGCTTTGGGCCTAAGTGCCATGGCCTAATTCCCTACCTGGCTGGGGGTCCACCATAAACTCAGTCCTGGTGACCAGTCCCTTCTGATGCTTGGGCTCCCTATAGGGACAGAGAGCCTATTATTAATCCCATTGCTGGGGCTAGCTGGATACCCATCTAAGTGTGAGTGGGAGGGCCAGCCACAGGACCTGGCCCATCTCAATTCTCTACTCATCCTGACCCAGAGGACACTGAAGGCAGGGCTATCAATGGGTGGGGCTCAAGGTCTCCCTTGAGTTCTCTGATGGCAAATTCCTGCCTTGCCCAAGTGCCATGGCCTATGGGATCTGGCCACAGAATAGGCTGTTGGTGGCTTTGAGTCCCATGGGAGCTCTTCTCTTTAGCCCCACCTATTCCCAGGAGTCCAACCTTCCTCACACTTCTCTTAGCAACAATAACTCTGATTTACTGAGCACCTGTGATGGGCCAGGCACCATGCAAGGTGACTTGTTCATGCAATCAGCCACTGATTCTTCCATTGGTTAAATATTTGTTGAGTGCCTTTTATGTGCCTGGCACTGTCCAGCACTGGGGATGCAATAGGGAGCAAAACATATGTGGTCCTCTCCCTCACTGAGGAGGATAGGCAGTCAAAAAACACATTACTCTCTACTGTGCCAGGTAGTATTAAGGGCTTTGAAGAAAATGAAAGCCCAGTAAAAGGTAGAGAAGAACGGAGGAGATGGTGATGGTGTCTGTTTTAGATAGGCTGGTCAAGGAAGGCCTCTCTGACAAGGTGACATTTTGGGCTGAGACCTGAAGGAAGTGAGCCATACATAAGGATATCCAGGGAAAGAGTTTCTAGGTATAGGGAACAGCAAGTGCAAAGGCTCTCGGGTGGGAGGATGGTCAGAGAGTTTGAGGGACAGCAAGAAGCCTGGGGCAGAATAAATGAAGAGAAGAGTGATTTTAAAGTAACTTATCTCATTTGGTCCTTACCACAGTTCCCCAAGGTGGGCATTATTTACCACAGTTATACTAATGAAGACATTGAGGCTCAGAGACATCAGATCATTTGGTCAAGGTCACACAGCAGAGAAAGGTTCCAACCTTGAGTCTATGGATTCTTCTTTACCACACTATTTCTCTGGATATTACAGTTGGATGATGTAGCAGAGTGGGACCTAGGGTCCAGAGGGAGGGTGAGGGCCGGATATGTCTGGAAGGTGCGGCCCTGAGGGTAGGCAAGACTCACTCCTGGGGCCAGGAGGCCTGTGGTGGCCCCAGATGTAAGATTTTTTAAGACCGGAGAGCTGGGCTCTGACAGGGCAAGATGGATGAGAGCTCTGGGCTTAGTACCCGGCCGAGTTTCCTGAACGGTTTTCATCCAGATGGTCTCCGGGAGGATAAGATTTAAGAAGATTGATTCCCTGGGAGGGGAAAATGGGAAGGAGGAAGGGCTCCTGGCAGGCCTGCCCACAGTAGAAACATTACTTGTCTTCGAAAAAAGGAAACTACTGCTTTGAAAGGTATGACTGCCTGAGCTTAGTGGCCTGTCTGATTTGTGGGCCTCGGGAGTGGGGCTGCAGGACAGGAAAGGGGTGGTGATGCCTGGGGGTTTCCTGCCTGAAAGGAGGGCAGAGGCGGGTAGCTCTCATCTCTCTGGGAAGGGGCACCTGCAGCCTCTACAGTGTTAGGGGCCCGCTTGAGTCCAGTCTCCTCAGCTCTGCCTGGATTTCTCCATCTCTTGCTTCCTCTTTCACCTCTGAATGGTTTAAGGATTCCTGTTGATCTGTGTGCTCACAGCCTCCCAGCTTCTGCTCGTGCTAGATCTGGGCCTGGAAGGCTGTTATTCATTATTCTGTGGTGGAGTGACCAGTGAGGTGGCACTTACTATGGGTGAGAATAGAGTAAATGATACATGGAACTGTGTCATTGTGAGAAAGCCGGTGCAAAAGTTGCAGAGGCCTGCTGGTAGAGAAAGGATCAAGACTCCAACCGCTTTTATGTAAGATATGAGGGTATTAATTTTTAGAGTGTGTATGTGATAAAGTGGCAATATTCTAAAACTGACTGTGGTAATGGTTGTACATATCTGTGACTATACCAAAAATCACTGAATTGTACATTTTAAATGGTGGATTGTGTAATATGTGAATTACAAGAAGTAGTTATTAAAACAACAAAAAGACTTGGCAGGGAAGGCTGTTGAGGTCCCTGAAATAAAATCACTATGGGACAAGTGGGTTGGTTGGTGGAAGGGGAGGTGCCTCTGGGTAGGGTTGGGTAGGCAGTAGAACCCAAAATCTGCCTTGGTCCAGTTGTCTTGGTTTGTGCCCTGGGATTTTGTGTGTGGCAAATTATTATTATTTTTAATATTCTTAGAAAATTTTACACAGATAAAGATAACAAATGATTCTTTAAGAAAACATCAAATATAAAATTTCAAATATCCAAGCAGAAGGAGAATAGTATAGAATAGTCCCTGTGTACCCATCACCCAACTTCAACAATTATCGACTCATGGCCATTTTTTTTTCATCCACATCCCCATTCACATCCGCTCTTTCTAGATTATATTAAAGCAATCCATATCTCATCATCTTATCTGAAAATACCTTTACACCTAAAAGAATTAATAGTAATTCCTTAAGATCATGAAATATCGTTAGTATCCAAATTTCCAAATGTTTCATTAATGTTATATTTTAAAAAAATTTAGTTTGAGCCAGAATATAAACATGGTCCACACATTGTGATTAATTGACATATCTCTAAGTCTTTTTCAATTCATAAATTCCTCCTCTGTTTTTTTCTTGAAGTTGATTTTTTTTTGAAGAAAGTGAGTTATTATTCAGAAGAGTTTCTCACAGCCTGAATTTTCTAATTGTATGTGTAGCTAGCTTCTCTGGACTCTGAATTTCCTATAAGTTGGAAGTTGGGTGTAGAGGTTTGATCAGATTCAGGTTTTTGGTTTTTTGTTTCTTGTTTTGGCAAGGCCGTCTCAGTGGTAGAGGTGTATCTTCCACCAGGAGACATAATATCTGGTTGTCTCTCTTTTTGTGATATTAGGGACCATCGATTCTCAATGCCTAGATATGTAAATTCATAAGGGGCTGCAAAAACTATTGTTCATTCTTCATTCGCTAGCAAAGAAAAACTCCTCATCTACTATTTGGTTATCAGTGATACATTTCCTATAGAAAAGGCAGGAAAGGCTGGATTCATCTTTTTATTTACAGTCTTCAAAAGAACAAGTTAGTTTCCTATTATCCTCCTGGGTGTGTTGTTTTGTTTGCTTTTAGTATCATTATAAACTCATAGATTTGAACACATTTGATACATTTCAAACTACTGCAGTCTGTTTTATTGGCGATGCCCAACTTGTTCCCTCTTCGTCTAGTGGGAGCACTTCATTTGGCTCTTGAGTCCTTTTGACACTACTCTACTGGTCTTTGGGAAGTCCTTGCTTGTTGGTATGACATGGCTCATGTACTTTTCCTGCTTCAGAACCAGCAT
The DNA here is from genome assembly GCF_902729225.1 of Pteropus medius. NCBI lineage: Eukaryota > Metazoa > Chordata > Mammalia > Chiroptera > Pteropodidae > Pteropus > Pteropus medius. The sequence continues at coordinate 48,312,224 of NW_024344378.1, forward strand.
CAGCCATTTCCTGTGCATGAATAAAACTAGGTCCATGTGGGGGAAGGGGCATTCTCTTTCACATCTTGTGTACCACTTTGGCCCAAGCACTGAGTGACCCAAAGAGATCAAACCTGTTCCTTAGCTGTGGGCAGAGCAAGTGGCAAAGGTCTTAGCACAAATAGCACGTCCTCAAGAAAGCCCTCCTTGTTATATCAGTACCCCAGACTCCTCATTACCACTCTTGTTTTACTCATTTTTTTTAACAGTCAATATTTTTAGTTGCAATCAACAGAAACTGCCTCTAGTAACTTCAATGTAAAAGGGATTGATTTAAACAAATATTGATTAGAATATTGGTTTGGCCGCATTGACAGATAAAGAGAGAGATTATTTCCATCCTGTAAAAATATAAGATGATAGGCAGTCGGGGCAGGGGAGGCTGTAGGGTAACTCTGCTTCTCAGAGTTGTCCAAGGACCCAGGTTCCTTCTGTCTCGTTGCTCTACATCCTCTAGGACAGTGATGTTCTGTAGAACTGTTGGCAATGATGGAAATGTTCTCAATGTATGCTGTTCAGTACAGTAGCCACTAGCCACATGTATCTATTGAGCACTTGAAATGTGGCTTGGGTAACTGAAGAACTGAGTTTTTAATTTTATTTAATTTTAATTAAGTAGGCACAAGTGGCTAATAGCTCCAGTGTTGGACAGCATACCTCTAGAGTATTGTCCTTAACTGCCTGAGTGAAAGAGACTCCATCAGTCCACCTTGTAGATTTCAGGAAGGGGAGGAGAAAGGGGAGGGCATGCAGCTTTCTTCTGAGGACACACATGACTTCCTTTCATATTCTATTGGTCAGAACTTAGAAGGTTAAGCCTAGCTGCAAGGGAGTCTGGAAATGAAGACTCTAGACCAGCTGACACTTGCAGTTGCTGCTACCAAAAGAAATAAGGGAGAGAAAAGATATTGGTAGAGAAGAAGAGACAAGGAAATTGGATCATTCTAGTCAGGAGATGAGGAAGGTGGAGAATCAGGTTTTGAGGTCTTGAAGGCAGACATAAAGCTCAAAATCCTCACTGTGATGCTGATCTTGTATCTTGCTCTCCATGTGTCCCCAGTAGTGAGTGCTCTGGGATACAACTGAGAGGTTACTATTGCCACTCTGAATCTTAAAGCAGGATCTCCGAGTTCCACAGTTAACTAACTGTACATTCATTTCACTATTTAATCCTTAAAAAAATCCAGGAGGAAGGAACTGTCACTATCCCCCCTCCAAACTTAGCCTCCATCTTCACATCATCTTCTCCTCTGTGTGTCTATGTCTTCTTCTCTTCTTGTCTCAAAACTCCCCCTGCTTTTCTCTTGTAAGGACATTTGTCATTGGATTTAGGGTCTACCCAGATCATATAAAATAAGCTCCTCCTTTCAAGAACCTTTACTTCTTATTCATATCTTTTATCATATCAGGTAATAGTCACATGTTCTGGGAGTAGGACACAGACATATCTTTTTTGGGGTCACCATTCATCTTAGTACAGTTCAATTCACCTACCTGGTAAGTGGGCCCCTGGGTTGCACAATTCTAGGGATATAGTGTTTAACATAGTGGCCCCGCTGGTGATGGCAGAGCTGAGACTTGAATCCAGGCTGGGTTTATTTTAAAGCCCACTGATTCTGTCTAGAATTTAACCTCTAAAAATTTGAGAGTTAGAGCAGTTCAAGATCAGAGAGCCATGGCCAGCCTATATCCACCTGGAAGGCTAGATTGAAGTTCACACCCCCCATGAACCACTCGACTTCACAATCACAGGCTTTCTTCTTGGTCTCTCTTTCCTCCACTTACTAGGTCCTCTCATGCCATGGTGGGGAGTGCTATGCCTCTAAAAGAAAAGAATTCCTCACATCTGTAAAGTGCTTTATCCTTTATGAAGCAATTTCACATAATATGAGATTGAGGACATTTTTTAAGAATTGGCACCACTTACTGTTCTTGATTTAAAAAGCAGAGGAATTGAGTTCCTTTGTTATTTTTCAAGGAAAAACGGTTCCCAGATTAAGTTGATTTTTGTATATGACCCTTGCTTGATTTCGTTTTGGGGTCAGTGGCCTTTGATAGAAAAAATAACTATGCTTCTGTAGCCTAAGGAAATGGAAAGACAACAGGAGGCTTGAGTAGCCCAAAGCAGGAAGAAGCCAGCTCAGGGCAGAGGGCTGAGGAGGGAGGAAGCTGCCCATAATCCTTGCTTGCCTCCACAGGGAGGGTGGGCCCAGGCTCTTAAGGGAAGGCATCAGCGTGGGAAGGTGCCCTCTAGTCTTGCACCTAACTGGTGATAGTTGATCTTTCCCAAGTCCTGGCACATGCACCCTCAAGTATACCAATGCTCATTCACTGCAAAGTTGCTCACATTTTTACACTCAGAACCTATATAGACACACATGTGGGTACACTTTTGAATAACTGATAGCACTTGTTAGGCACTTACTGTATACTGGTACCATTTGATTAAATGCTTTTTATTCATGAATTCATTTCAGTCCTTACCACAACCCTGTGAAATAGGTGACATTATTTCTCCCATTTAATAGATATTGAAACTGAGGCACAGAGAGGCTAAGTAACTTGCCTGAGTTGGATTTGAACCCAGTCATCTGGGCCCAGAATCCACTGCTTAGCATCAGACCCTTATCGCCACTTAGTGACACAGCATACACACACACACACACACACACACACACACACACACACACAACACTGACATACCTGAGCCTTCACATGTACACACAGACCCGTGCATGCATATGAGGACAAACACACCTACGCATACACACATTCTGCTACTCATAATACTGCCAGACCTGTTTGTGTGCAAATGCGCTCTGACACACACACACTCACCCACTGGCCTTCTATGTGCCCTCTTGCTTCTCCTCCTGCCCCCTTTTCCCTCCCAGGGACAGATTTTCTTCGAAGCCAGTGACTGAGACCAGGCCTGGCTGGGTGCCAGGGTCAGGATGGGGGCAGGGTGGCCACTGACAGGGTGATGGAAAGCAGGAAAGTCACAAATAAGCAAACAGCCCCTCCTGGACAAAGCCTTGCTGAGCATTTCCTGAATGTCCAGGGACATGTTTATTTTCTGACGACTGTCCAGAGCCGACCCCGTTTTTCCTTTCCCGAATAGCCGTCTTGATGGAGCCGTACTGCTGTGCGTCTGGCTCACTCAGGGCTGATGTTTACGAATGTCTCTCCTCTATAGCTGAGGCTGGGAGGCCCTCGAGGGATGGGTCCAGGCTACTTTTTAGCCTCATACCCGTCCCCACCTCCAAACCTGGGTGCCCTGCTGCCAGCTTTCTGACCTTGTATCCTCCAGCCCACTCCAGCCTCCTGCCTTTGTTTTGAGATGTCCTCTGCCTCGGATGCCCAATGTCTGTCCTCTAGGTATATCTTACTCTCCTTCCTGGACCACATAATGACACCTCCTCCAGGAAGCTGTCTAGGATTCTTTCAAGGTGTAAGGAATCTCTTCCTTCTCCTGGCACTTTTTAAAAAAAAGTTAAAAAATTTTTAATTGTGGCAAAATACACATAACAAAATTTACCATCTTAACTATTTTAAAGTGTACAGTTCAGTAGTGTTAGTTCACATTTTTGTGCAGCCACTACCACCATTTCTCCACAGAACTCTTTAGATCTTGCAAAACTGAAATTCTGTACCTATTAAACAATAACTCCCTATCCTCTCACCCTGGATCCTGGCAACTACCATCCCTATGAATTTGACTACTTTAAATATCTCATATAAGTGGAATCATACAGGATTTGTCTTTTTGTGACTGGCTTATTTCACTTAGCATAGTGTCCTCAATGTTCATCTACGGCATAGAATTTGTCAGAATTTTCTTCCTTTTAAAGGCTGAATAATAATCTACTGTGTGTATGTTCTACATTTTATTTATCCATTCATCTATCCATGCACACTGTGGTTGCTTCCACCTTTTGGCTATTGAATAATGCTGCTATGAACATAAGTATACAAATATATCTTCAACACTTTGTTCTTTTAATACAGTACTTGTTTGTCCATTCATTTGTTGATAGACATTTGGGTTGTTTCTAGTTCTTGGCTATTATAAATAAAGCTGCTACAAACATTTGTCTTTAAGTCTTCATATGGACCTGTGCATTCATTTCTCTTGAACAAACATCTGGGAGTGGGCTGGATCATATGTTAGGTGTATGTTTCAAAGAGACTGTCAAGCTGTTGTCCAAAGTGATTGTACCATTTTGCTTTCCTAGCAGTAGTGTATGAGAGTACTAGTTCCCCTATATCCTCACCAACACTTGATATGGTCAGCCTTTTTAATTTGAACTATTTGTTCTAATAGGTGTGTAGTGGTATCTCATTGTAGTTTTAATTTGCATTTGCTTATTGACTATTATTTGCCATTTGTATATCTTTTTGGGAAAGTATTCACATCTTTTGCTGATTTTTTGGATTATTTTCTTATTATTGAATTTTGTGTTCTTTATATATTCTTGATACAAGTCCTCTCTCAGATATGTGATTTGCACGTTTTTCTCCCAATGTATGACTTGTTTTTTCATTCTCTTAACAGCATTTTTTGAAGAGTAGAAAACTTTAATTTTGATGAAGTCCAATTTATCATTTTTTCCTTTATCTATCATGCTTTTGATGTTGTATCTAAGAAATTTTTGCCTAATTCAAGGTTACAAAGATTTCTAGAAATTTTATAGTGTTAGGTTCTACATGTAAAGGCTATAATCTATTTTGATCTAATTTTTTTCGCATATGATAGGTGGTATGGATTGAACTTTATTTTTTATGTATACATATCCAATTGTTTCAGCATCATTTGTTGAAAAGACTACATTTTTTCATTGAATTGCCCTTGCATCTTTGTTAAAAATTAGTTGTACACATATGTGTCTGTTTATTTCTGTTGCATTGATCTCTTTGTCTATTTTGATGCCAATACCACACTATCTTATTAACTCAAGCTTAAAATCAGGTAGTGCTAAACCTCCAACTTTGTTATTTTTCAAAGTTATTTTTATTCTAAGTCTTTTGTATTTCCATCTGAATTTTAAAACCAGCCTGTCAATTTCCAAAAAAAAATGCCTGCTAGGATTTCGATTAGGATTGCTTTGGTGCTGCAGAGCAATTTGAGGAGAAATAACATACTAACAATCTCCTGATCTATGAATACAGTATATCTTTCCATTTATTTAGGTCTTCTTTATTTTCTCTCAGTAATGGTTTACAGTCTTCGATGTCCTAGTCTTTCACATCTTTTGTCAGATTTATCTCTAAATAGTTCATATTTTTGATGGTATTATAAAGAATTTTAAAAAAATCTTAAGCTTTATTGAGACAAAATTGTAAGATATTTAAAGCGTATATCATGGTGATTTGGTATACATATACTTGGTGAAAGGATTCCCTCATCAGGTTTAACTAACAGGTTTAACGCATCTATCAACTTACATATACATCTTTGTGTGTGTGTGTGTGTGTGTGTGTATTTAAGTTCTACTCTCTTAGCAAATTTCAATTGTATAATACAGTCACCATGTTATACATTAGATTCTCAGACCTTTCTCATCTTATAGCTGAAAGTGTGTACCCTTTTACCAACTTCTCCCTTATGTCCCTCTCCCCACAACCCTTGGCAACCATTTTCCTACTCTCTGTTTCTATGAGTTTGACTTTTTTTAGATTCACATATAAGTGATACCATGCAGTGTTTGTCTTTGTCTGTCTGGCTTATTTCTCTAGCAAAATGCCCTCAACTTTCTTTCATGTTGATGCAAACAGCAGGATTTCCTTTCTCATGGCCGAATAATATTCCAATGTGTGTGTGTATATGTGCGTATATGTATCACATTTTCTTTATCCATTCATCCATCTGTTGATGTATACTTAGATTGTTTCCTTATATTGGCTATTGTGCATTATACTGCAGTGAACATGGGAGTACAGATATCTCTTCGTTATCCTGTTTTCATTTCCTTTGGGTATATACCCAGAAGTAAACTTGCTGAATGTTCTATTTTTAATTTTTCGGTAGTTCTATTTTTAATTTTTTGAGGAACTTCCATACTATGGTCCATAGTGAGTACACCAATTTACATTCCCACCATCAGTGTACAAACATTCCCTTTTGTCCACATCTTTGCCAACACCTATCTCCTGTCTTTTTGACGATAGTCATTCTAGTTTCCACTAGAATGGAATTTGAACTTCCTTTATATTTCCAATTGTTTATTGTTAAATATAGAAATTCAATCCATTTTGGAAATTGATCCTGTATCTTGCAATCTTGCTAAACTCATTTATTAGTTTTAGTAGATTTTTGTAGATGTCAATGGGTTTTTCCATATGTGATCATGTCATATGCAAATGAAGAGAATTTGCTTCTTCTTTTCCAATCTGGATGACTTCTTATAAATCTTTTCTTGCCTTATTGGATTGTCTAGAACTTCTAGTACAACGTTAAAAGGAGTGGCAAGAGTGGACATCATTATCGTGTTCCTGATTTTAACGGAAAAGCATTCCGTCTCTCACCATTAAATATGATGCTAGCTATGAACTTTCCATTGTACCTTTATCAGGCCAATGATGTTTCCTTCTATTTCTAGTTTCTTGAGAATTTTCATTATGAATGGGTGTTGGATTATGTCAAAGTCTTTTTCCTGCATCAGTTGAGATAATCAACTGGCTTTTATCCCCTTCATTCTATTAATATGGCATATCGCATTAATTGATTTTTAGATTTTAAATCAAGCTTGCATTCTTGGGAAAAAGCCTACCCAGTCATACTGTATTATTCTTTTTATATATCTTTGAATTCAATTTTATAAAATTTTGTTAATTTTTGCATCAAGTTCATGAGAGATATTGGTCAATAGTTTTCTTTTTTAATAATGTTTTTGTTTTTACAAATAGTAAATAGTAATAATAATAGTTTACAATAGTAACAGTTTTCTTTTTTAATAATGTATGGTTTTGGTGGAGAGAGTGATGCTAGCCCCATAGAATGAGTTCAGAACTATTCTCTCCTCTTCAATTTTCTGGAAGACTGTGTAGAATTGATGTTATTTCTTACTTAAGTGTTTGCTAGAATTCACTAGTGAAGTCATCTGGGCCTGGGAAGGTTTATAGCTACAAATTCAATTTCTATAACAGTTATAGGAATATTCAGGATATTTATTTCCTCTTGAATGATCTTTAGCAACTTGATGAAAAATTTTGGCTATTATTTCTTCTTTCCTTTGGGGATTCTAATCATATATTTGTATGTGTGTTTGTGTGTTATATAGATAATATATAATATACATGTTATATATTAGGCTGTTGTTCTACAGTTCACTGATAATATGCTCAATTTTATGTTCTAGAAGTTGATATGGGTCTTTTTTTATGTCTTTACTTACCATGTATACTCTTTCCTTTAGCTTTTGAATATATGAATACAATTATAATAACTGTTTTAATGTTCTTGTTGGTTAATTCTAATGTCTGTATAAGTTCTAGGTTTTTATTGATTGATTTTTCTCCTCTTTATGAGTTGCACTTACCTACTTCTTTGTATGGGTAGTAATTTTTGATAGATGCTGGACATTTTTAATTTTATTTTGTTAGGTGCACTGTATTCTTGTAAATATTTTTGAGCTTTGTTCTGGATACCATTAAATTGCATAAAACAACTTGATCTTTTTGGGTCTTGCTTTTAAGATTTGTTAGATGGCACCAGAGTAGTGTTAGTCTAGGGCTAATTTTGTCCCACTACTGAGTCAAGACTCTTCTCAGTATTCTATACAACCAGTGAAAAATGAGGTTTTCCAGTTTGGCTGGTGGAAACAGCAAATATTCTTGGCCCTCTAATCTTTTCTGGTAGTTCTTTCCTTGGCCTTAGGTAGCATCCTCATATACCAGGCACTGGTCAGTACTTTGCTGTACTTGATGGGCTGCACATCTCTGCGGTTGTCTCTCTATGCAACTCTCTCCTCTCCAGACTCTACCTTGCAAATGCCAGATACCTTGATTTCCTCAGAAAGCATCTTAGCTCCTTCTCTCTAACTTACCTCCTTAACTAAGCTCTGTCTGGGATTCCCGTTCCCTTTGCTGTGTCCTGGAAACTCTCTCAAGGCAGTAAGTTGGGAAAAGTATATGGCTCACTTACCTCATTGATTTCCCATCTCTGTTGCTTGATGTTCAGTGTCTCAAAAATTGTCTCATAGACTTCGTACTATATTTTAGTTGTTTCAGGTGGTAAGATAAATCCAGTCCCTGTTACTATATCTTGGCTAGAAGTGGAAGGCGCTCAGTGCTATTTTGCTTTCAGCAATAGTGCCATAAAACTGGGAGGCTAGCAGGTCTGAGGAGACTGATGTGGGTCATGGGATTGGCTGGAAGAAGAAAGGTCAGTTCATATGAAAGGATGTGATTCTCTGTGCCCATAGCTGTGTATCTATTATCCCTGATTGCACATCTGTCTACAGGTCTGTTTACATGTCTGTCTGTATCTCTGAATGCATTCTACTGGCGTCTGAGAGGCTGTCTGTTGCTGCCCCCTAGAATAGGGTCCTTCCTTCTGTTTGCTCAGGTGAAACTCTAGGCTGCTCATTTAGTCATTTGCCAAATTTCTGGATGTCCCACACCAGAGTCCATCGGACCTGGGCTAGCCTATGGACAGGCAGCAGATGGGCCAATAGGACAGTCTTTTCTAGTTCTAGTCAGGAAGACAGGTGGGAGAAGAATAGCTTTTCTGTTTTGTGTCTGCTGGGGTTGATCTGGGGGCCTGCCTCTCCTTTTCTCCTCACAGCAATCCCACAGGCCCCAGGTTGATTTTTCTGTCTCTCCTGGCTTGATAGCTGGTCTCTCTGGTTACAGGAGGGATCTAGTTGTTGCTATCAGCCCAGCACAGGTCTTAGAGAAGCACGACCTAGTATTCTGCACAATGGATTTTTCCACAAGCCTCTAGGAGAGCAAGGAGTATGTCATCATAATTCTAGGAGATCCAGCCTTTACCAGAACTTTTCCCTTTTTCTTTCTTGTTCTTGTCACCTATGCCAAGGCATGGGCAAATGTTGACATTGTCCAGGCCACCTCCATAGCATCCATCTTATTTTGAGGCCTTTTTCATAAGAGTGAACAATAACACATAAAGCTGTTTATAACAGGTAGCATATTTACCATGATAGTTAGAATAGAAGCAAGATGTAGTTTTATTAATCAAATTAAATTTGATCTAAGGCTACACTTGTCAAGATGGATAATCAGCCCAGAATTCTAGAATAATGCGGTCCAAAAAGTAAATAAATAAACAAACAAACAAACAAATAAATAAATAAATAAATAAAGGGAGATTTAACCCAATTATGTATATTAAATAAATATATTTATATCCCTAATTACCCATCAGTTCAGCTACCTGGGAAATCTATATTCCAGGGAAATTTTCTCACAGGTCTATAAGGGAACACGTCCATCTTCACTGAGGCCTTGTATATGATGGTGTGGAATTGGAGACAATCTGTCTGATATCCTGCCTGAGGTAGGATGAGAACCAGGTGCAGGGAAAGCCTTATGGTACAGTGTCTTTCATTCCATAATGACCTTTGTTTGAATTCCTCCTGTGATGGGCAGCTCAGAGTGAAGTGTTAGATTGCTGGGAAGCTCGAATTGTGCCAGAATTACATCTCCCTGCAGATGATTGTAGTGAACTTGGTATCTCGGGAGCGGAGGTGTGCATTTGGGAGAAACATTGTGTATTTGTTCGTTCGTTCGTTCATTCATTCATTCATTCATTCATAAAACAGTTATTGGGCAACAGCCTTAGGTTTTGAAGATGCAGGGGTCCCTACTTAATATGTAGTGGGGGAAACACATATTAAACAAATAAACAGGTCATCAAATTGATGATTCTGGCAATAGAGAATGGAGAGACAAAGGAAAACCTTTCTGAAAAAGGAACATTGAAATGAGACCTAAGAGCTGAATAAGGAAGGAGTGGGGCAGTGTTCCAGGTAGAGTGACTTGGGCACAAGGGACATGAGCAGGCAAGAGCTGGGCTTCTTCAAGGACTCACTCTGCCTGACTGGAGAGAGGCATGTGAACTGGTGTGAGCAGAGGAGAAGAGCCTGGGGACAGAGGCAGGGCTGGGAACATGCAGAGCCAACTGCCTGACAAGGTGACCACATAATTTATCATCTAGGCTAGGACATATTTGAGACTGAAAGGGGTACTACTAATAATAATGTTGGCATTATAGGTCGCCCTATTTGTAGGTCAAGGTAAAGAGTTTGAGTTTTATTCTCAAGGGTATGAGAAGCCACTGGGGTCTCAGGGAAAGGAAGATGTGACCTGATTTGCACCTGGAGGGCCCGAGGTAGGGCCATAGCCCTCAGAAACCTCTCAACATCCTAATAGAAGAGCCTCTTGAGAAAATTTTGGGAAATAGCAAAAATCTGGGAGTGAGAGAGGCAGCCAAGAGCCCAGAAATGGCCAGTGGAGTCCCTTGGGATGGGTGGCGAACTGGTTACTGTTGTTGTGCAGCAACCACCTAGTGGCCCTGTTTGAGTATGCCACCTGCCTCCCGCCTGCTTCCTGACAGTTGCCCTTGCCAGCAAGTAAATCTGCCCCCAGTTGAATAGGAAGGAGACAATGATGAGACCTGTTCCATGGTGCCACAGACTGGTATGGGGTGACACCTCATCCTGCTCCAGCTGCAGGTGGGGGTGGGAAGGGAACAACCTTCTTATGATAGCCTAGATCAATTTGACTTTCAAAGGCTTTAGAAAGCAAGAGTGTGAGATGTATGAATAAAATGACAAGGCTCCTATTTTCGTGCCTGTGGTCTTCAGCACGCTGGTCTCCCCTTGCCGTGGGATTTACTCCTCATTTCACTTACTCAGTATGCTGTCTCTCCAAACAGAGGCCACAGTTGGCTCCAGAGCTCACACATAAGGGAGTGATCATGGTGTCACCTCTCCCCCAACACACATAGATCCACAGGTCCAGGTCCAGAGGACAAAATACTAACTCCCACCACTAGGGAGGTTGGGGTAGACAAAACTCAGAGAAGATGGTAGCTTAGGAGGGAACCAAATTTCCAAAACTCCCCCAAACTGTCTGTGTACACATCCAGCAAGTCAGTTTTCCTCCAAGTGGGATCCAGACCTCTTCCATGAGAATAAGAGGTAGCTAAAGGTAAGGATTGGGTGTGGCAGGCACTGTCCATTACATACTCAACAGCCACCCCATCTCCTTCCCTGTTAACAATGTGATTTGTGCAATTAACAACCGGAGAGTTGCCGATCTTTAAGAGGCTGGGACCCTGGTTGGCCCAGGAGATAAATCATGATTGAGTTAAATGAGTCATGGCAACTCATTGGTCAATGACTGGTCTAGATGGTGGAGAAGGTGGGGATATGAGATGCAGTTCTGGCCAATGAGATGCAAAGGGAAGTCCACTGGAAAGGGCTTTTTCTTCTCAAACAAAAAGACAAAGGCCTGGCTGGAGAATTCCTTTTCTCCCTTCCCTCTAACCCCTTTCTCTCCCTGGACTGACCACATGATGCTCAGTGGTGTAGCAGCCACTTTGTAACCAGAATGTAAGAAGCTAGAACACAAGGATAATGGAGTGGGAAGATAGAAGTAGTCTAGGTTCTGGAAGTCATTGTTGAGTTGCACCAGTTCCCGATGACCTGCCGCTGGCATTCTTATCAGAGACAAACAACCTGTAATTGTTTAAGCTGCTGTAGCCAGGCCTTCAGTGACGTGCAGCCTAAGTCTGGCCTCGACTTCCATCCCTGTGAAACAGCTGAGGTTTCCAGTCCGGGGAACCCGTCCCCATCTTTAAAGGAGGAATTAAATGGCACAAAGTAGTGAGAGGCTCCCAAGATCATAAACCCCCGCTTTGCCTCTTCCACTCACTGGGTCTTGGTTTCCTGGGTCTGCATAAGGGAGGCAGGGCAGGTAATGAGGTAATGAGTGGGATGCGAGAGATAAACAGACAAGCCCAGGAGCTCCCTGAGTGTAAAGTAGCTGCTTAATAAAAGTCAGCCCCTTCCCTCTCCAGGAGTTACATGGCGCCCCCCTCTCCCCTGCCAACCCTAGCTGTCATGTTGCACACATTCACTGTGCATGTCGCCCCTATTGCCAGGAGAAGATTCTGCATTATGGAACCTTGAGTTTTAAATTAAGTGTCAAATATAATTTGGCGACACTAAGAATTAATTATGTGATTGCCCTTAGAAAAGCCAGGGAGCTCAGTTTTGATTGTGAAATTGGTGTCTGACCACAAGGGAGGGGACTTCCCTCCCTCACCCAGGGAAGCAAGTGGAAGGGGTCAGGGATGGTGTTTTGCATGGCCAGCGCATGTCTCATCATGGACCCTCAGAAGATGGGCTCCTTTAGGAGTGACCGAGGGGTGGGGCTGAGGGGTGGAGAAGAAAATGTTTCCAGGAGGTGTCCCCTCTGTCACTTCTGCCCTTCTCTGGCTAGCTCCGCCCTCCATAGCTTGTGCACTCCAGCTGTCAGCTGCAGACACACATGTGGCTGCTGTCAGTCCTTCCCCTTTAAGGGAAGGGAAGCGTTTCCTGAAGGGTGGTGGGGGAAGAGGGAGACAGGCAGCCAGAAGGGAGGCCACATTTGTCTAGAAGACAAACCAAGGACAAAAGCTCAGTCTAGAGCATTCCAGGAGGGGTCTGTCTCTCCAAGGATGGAGAGAGCCATCCTCCCCTGGCCTTGGGGCCCAGGGCATGTTTTGAGGCGGGGAGGCAATGTGCAGAGAATGAGCAGCTGGGTATGGGCATCGAGGACCCACCCAAGTCAACAGCCCCCACCCTACCCTGGGCCTCCCCTCTCCAAGGAGTCTGGGTTTAATTTTCTGGTCAGTGAGAAAAGGAGGAGGAAGAGGACTAGGAGGAGGAGGAGAAGAAGAAAGGAGCAAGTTGAAGTTCTAATGCGGTCGGCTGGGATCTGTCACTCAGCGCACAGCCCGCTGACGACTCAGGGCAGCCCCAGCTGTAAGCAGCCCATGATTTATGGACACCGAGTGAACTCCTGCGGCAGAAACCAGCCTTGAGATCAGAGCAGCAATAGGGCCCTTTTTTTGGCAGGAGACAGGGCCTGCATTTTTCTCATTCATGCCAAACTGCTTTGCACGGCAATTAGCTCTGTCCTCATTTAGTCTCCAGTCCCAAAGGGTAATGAAAGTCATATATCATCTTCAAGACTGCTAATTATTGAGCTCGCTTACAGGTAGGCTTTGTAACTGTGAGAAGGGCCTGTCGGCCCAATATTTATTACTCTTCCAATAAGTAAGCAAGGGTGTGTGTGTAGGGGGGTGCTGATGGGGAAGGGAGGGAGGGAAAGAAGCGGGGAAAAACAACTTTCTAGAGAGACTGCCCAACCCCAGCTGTGGGATCTCTGACATACCTTCTGCAAATGCGCTCATCAGAGGGGAAACATCTTTATTCCACAGAGCCATTTTTCATGCCCTAACAAACAGGTTTGGAGAGTAGAGATTAGGGAGAGGCCTGTGGAGGGGGCAGGCAGGGGTCTGCTCTGGAGATCAGGGAAGGGGACTGAGGGGGACAATGTGCAGGAGAGCACAGGAGAGAGCAGAGAGCAGAGGAGAGATGGAGGGTTGCGATCAGCAACCTTCCTACTCTGAGCCTCCAGCCCCCACCCAGGTCCAGAATATCACCACCTCCCTCATTCTTGGTGGATGGTGGGGGTGGTGGTCAGGACCTGGGCTGGGATTAGCTGTGTCTGTCACTTCAGGGCAGGGGGTGTATAAAGCTAGTGCTAGAAAGGTTTTTGTCTGAGCCCTTTGCTTTATTCAGTAGTCTTGACACCAAGAAGACCTATTATCTGGATTATAATCTACACCAGCAGATTTCCATGGATATGGTTAACTAAGAGCAAGGTAGGCGCTCATTTCCATTCAAATGAACTTAAAAAAATATAATGACTTTTTAGAAAAAGTAGGCATAAACATTAGCCAGGATTACTCATGGTTATTTTTAAATAGAGGATACAATTAAAGCAAGAGCTAAAGAAATACAAATATTTACATATTGTTAGATGCCATACTCAATGTGCAACCAATATTTATTGAGTGCCTACTCAGTAAATGTATTAGATGCTGTTCTGTGTGTGGGGACATAGCAGAGGTCAAGTCCTTGCCCCCATGGAGCTTCTAGTCCAGCAATCACTACGTATTGATCCTGGTTTGTTTTCCATCTTGACTTACGTGGTAAGCTGACCACCCTTACTTGAGTTATAAACATAGCTAACATCTGGGTAGTATTTATTGTGTGCCCGACACCGCACTGAGAGGTTTGTGTGCACACTTCTCACTGAATCCTCACAACCCCTATGAGGCTGGCCTTGGTGCCATCCCTATTTCATAGGTAGGTTAAGTTACATGTTCAAGGTCACACAGCTAGTTAGGATTGGACCCATGCCATCTGGCGCCAGAGTCCATTCTCTAAACCATGACACCATATTTTCTTCAATTCATTCTGAACCATTTACATTTCTAGTTAATGACACTGGCGTATTGGTCTGTTTTGGCATCAGAAGCCATCATAGACAGATTTACCTCTTCTACGATCAGCAACCTTCCCACTCTGAGCCTTCTTGGATGGTGGACTCATTGATCTCAAGCTAAATTGGAAGGAGCCTATTAGGTTGACTTCCAAGCAGCACCAGCTTTTCTGGAATCCTTCCTCGATTGTGGAAGGAACAGTGGTTGGTGTGCTGGATTGCCCACAACTCCATCCAGGGACATCACATTGGCAATTTAAAATTGACCATGATAGGAATGTTTACACTATGGAAAATGGCAAAAGCTACAAGTCAAGTTTTTTTTGTTGGTTTGTTTATTTCCCAAAGTGCTGCTTATTAAATATTTACCAGCACACCACTGTGGCAGACCCAAAGAAAAGGGGTAGACATGGTAGCTCATGGCAGCCTCATGGTAATATCTCTCCATCTGAGGGAATTGCAGAGAACATTGGAGAGGGAGCCTAGAGATCTGAGTTCTAGGTCTGGCTTTGCTGCTGAGAGATATGGATTTGAGCTCTTTGTCTTCATTTGCATCCAGTGGCCACTGAGGTGCTACCATACCCATAATTAGGTATAAATTACATTTATAAAGAGTCTAGGGTCACAAAATGAAGCTTAATTGAATTTAAGTTTTTGTTCACAAACGCAAGGTGGTTCCGACATGTGTATATATAATGGGCTAGGGCTGTGGATATATGTGTAAAACACACATGGCTATATGAAGTGCACAGGGCATGGAGGACATTCCTTCTGCTTGCTCTTTCATTCTTCACCATCTTTGGAGTCAGACAACCAGGGCTGGAAAGCCACCTCTTCCTACCTCTGTGACCTTAGATAAGTGGCTTAGCTTCTCTGTGCCTCAGTTTTCTCCTCTATGAAATGGGCATAATCAGTAGTACCTATTCATAGAGTGCTGTGAGGATTGCATAAGAGAATGCACATTGAATGCCGGGCACTGACTTGTTACATAGGAAATACCCAATATCCCCTCAGTGTTGCTGCCATTTCTTCCCTGCATTGTCTCTTTCTCTGGGGGGAAAGGTGCTCCAAACCCATCTCCCAGATGCCAGGGCCCCTGTACAAGGGGGCATGGCTGAGACAGAGGGGCCGCCTTCACTTCCTCCTCTGCTAGAGCCTCCCAACCCCCAGCAGCTGTGCAAACATTTTTCTGTTTCTTAAGCTTCCATCAGTGGGAGGGAGGTGTGATCCTGGAGTGTCATGTTCTCAGGTGTGGAGGTTCTAGCTGTAGGGGTGTGACCCTGGACTCTTTGGGCAGGCCAGCTGGAAGGACACTAAACAGACTGTGGGACTCTCCAGTCTACTCATCTTGAGCCAGTTTGCCCTCTGCCCATGTGATTCAGAAATGCCCTTCTGTATGACTGGCTTCCACTCCTTCTACAAGGAGGGCCTGGTCCTCTCCTTGTGTATCTGGCGGTGACCATCTATGGAGTGGCTGCTACTTGCCTGCTACCTCCCACGTTCCTGCTCCCTGGCCCAGCTCTGGGAGATTCTGGTTCTCTACTATCACAACTCCCCCTGCTCCGAGTGATGTCTCCCACCCCTTAGTCTCTGACCACGGGCACAGGGTGTTCTCTTTTCCATCTTTCAGCTGCCCCTGGCCCTGATTCTGAGGGACTAATGGATCTACCAGCTTGGATGCATACCCCACCCCACTCATTCTTTCTCCTGACCCTCTGTCTGACCTCTCCAGCCCACCCTGAAACCTACCTTCCACTCCTCTTTGTCCTGGTCTTGTTTCTGTTTACTTTCTCAGTTTCCTACTTACCAGAGTCTGGTCTTGTGACCACTTTCTGTACCTTTGACTTAAGGCTTACTGACAGTAGGTGGAACACACCGAGCCTTGAGCAGGGCAGCAGTGAGTGGAACCAGGACCTCTAATAAAGTTAAGACCCAAGGCTCCTGCCTGGGTTCTGCCGCTCTCTGGGGTGACAGAATCTTCTCTGCCCAGCTTCTCACAGCAGGGACACGGCTGCCAAAACCGTGGCATCACATTGATGCCCATGGAGGACAAAGTATATCTATTCCTGGTCTAGTTTAAAAATCCTGGGGAGGATTAAATTGTCCAAGGTTGGGACACATGCTCAATCCTGGATGCGTCACTGTGCTGAGCAGATGGGGTCCCAGGAGGGGCCAGGCACAGGCCGCCTGCCCACTCTTGTGCATGGTCAGATAAGGTTATCCAGAGGAAGGGAGGTGTTATGCCAGCCAAGGAAGCGTGACTCTGCTGCAGGTGGAGACAGTCAAACCAACATTCCAGCACTAGCAATGCGTGCAAGCAAGGCCGTATAGGGCGCCACGTTCAGACACAGATGATGCTGTCTCAGGAGAGCCATAGTCATGTTGGAGCTAGAGGATAATCTTTTAATTTTTTCCATGAACCAGAAGTGATTATTTCAGAAACTTGGTTGCAGTTCCACTGGGCGGCTTCAGCTGAGGTTAGGCCAGGGCCTCCTGCCCAGGGCTGGGTGCGTGCGGCAAGGGGCGGGTACAGGGGGAGTGCCTGCGCCTGGGCCTCAGAGCTGTGAGGTGATGTGGAGAACTGGGCTGCAGGAGAGGCCTGTGCCATTGGGCCCCACATTCGGGGCCTTTCTCACACTGTCCTCTATCCCCATGGAGCACTTCTTGAACAATCCATTCCCAAACAGTGGCACCAGTGAATCCTCTCGTAACAAATCTGTCTTCTTCCCAAAGGTCCCAGTTGGGTCAGCCGGGAGCTGAAACTCACCTTCCGTGTTGTGGGCTCTCCCTGCCTTGGCATCACAGACATTGTGGACCTGGTTCAGGTGGACCTTAGGACAGCCTAGAATAGAAGAGTGACTCAAGGCCTATGATAATATAGAGTACTTGCCCAGAAGAAACTGGGGTCAGGATACAGAGGGAAATTCACTCAGATTTTAAATTAATGGGTAGAGGTCTAAATAGGAGTCATAGGACAAAAAGTATTTTTCCCTAAATAGGGCTCTGAAAAGAGGGCATGGGCTGAGGGCCCTGTGGGGTGGGTCCTCCCTGTAGAAACAACTTACTGTGGACACTGAATACTTCCTGCTACCTAGTGGTGCAGAGTGAATTTCTGAGGCCAGGAGGGGTGGGAGCAAGGACTGTTTGTGTGAGGGGCAAGGCCTGGCTTTCAAATTGGGATCAAACCTGGCTGGAGAGAGGGCCATAGTGGAGAGGAAACCGCTGTACAACAGGTCCCAGCCCTAGACTTGTCTCATGCCCAGAGGGCTCTTGCCCTTACTATTCAGGTGGCATAGCAAAGCATTCCAAACCATTTTATTATGTCACAGATTCTGCAGGTCAGGAATTCAGAAAGGGCACAGTGAGGATGATTTGTCTCTGATCTCATCTGGGCTGACTCAAAGACTGGTGGATCATCTGCAAAAGTCTTCATTCACATACTTGGTGGTTGATGCTAGCTGTCAGTTGGAACTTAACTGGGCTGTAGATCAGAAACCTCCATGGGCCTCTCCATGTGAATTGTCTGTGTGAGCAACTTTAGGCTTCCTCATGGCATGCAGCTGGATTCCAGGCACAGGCATTCCCAGAGAGCCAACAGAAGCTGTGTGGCTTTCTATCCTACCTAGCCTTAGAAGTTATGCAGTGTCACTTCTGCTACATTCTATTCATGGAAACAGTCACAAGCCAGCTTAGACTCAATAGGAAAGGAATTAGCTGCTGCTTCTTCATGGGGAGAGGCAAGGTAGGTTACACTGTAAGAAGAGTGTATGTGATGGGGGATGTTGTTGAGGCCATCACTGAAAAGACAGTTGACCCCTGAATGACAAGGGGGTTAGGGTGCCAACCCCCGTGCAATCAAAAATCCACATATAACTTTGACTCCCCCAAAACTTAACTACTAATACCCTACTGTTGATCAGAAGCCTTACCAATAACATAAATAATCAATTAACACATATTTTATGTAGTATATGTATTGTATACTGTATTTTTACAAGCTAGAGAAAAGAGAATTATATTAAGAAAGTCATAAAGAAGAGAAAACACATTGACAGTACTGTACGTATTTACTGAAAAATGTCTGTGTATAAGTGGACCTGTGTGGTTCAAACCCATATTGTTCAGGGGTCAACTAGACCCTTGAACCAGCCACATATGTGGAAAATCCACCTCCCATGCCCATAAATTTAGGAAGATAAGGAGGTCTAGAGGCAAACAGAGAGCCTCACATCTGCTTCACAGAAGAAAAACACTGAGGCTGCAAAAGTCATTAAATTGAAAAAGGGCCCAAAAGCCCAACAACCACTCAATTTTGAGATTCTGTCTATAGTACCCCATGGAACTAATTATCTAGCCTCTGCTTGAATACCTGCAGTGATGTGGAGATCATTACTTTACAAAGGGGCCCATTCCAATCGCTGCACAGTTGGAATAGTCAGAAAGTTCTTAGATTGTGATAAAAGCTGCTTCCCTGTAAGGTCTGCTCACTGGCTCTGGGTTTGCCCCTGGTAAATGAGGACTGGACAAGATAGAAGGAAACTAACGTTCTTGAGTGCTAACTATGTGTCCAGCCTATGCCTGGGGCTTTCACAGATGTTTTAGAGAAAACAAGCAAGTGCCAACCCTCTTAGTATTGATAGAGATGTCACTTCTCCATCCTGAGGTCTTTCCCTGTTCCTCGATGACCAGGTTTCCTTGCTGTTCATCACCTTTGCCTAAGTTACAGTTTCTCAGAATTCTGAAAGCATCATTTGAATGTGATGATCTAGCCTAACAGGGCAATATGGCTCTTTTTGCTTTTTTTTTAAGCAGCCACATCATAAGGTTAGCTCATCTTAAATTTGCAGTCAACCAAATACCCCCAATCATATCACTTTAACTGCTGCTGTATCTGGTCTTTCCCAGGCCATCTTTGTCCATGAACCTTTTCATCAGACCAGAATTAGAATGAGGTCCATTTTGGGCCCCAAAGGACTTCTGAAATCAAAAGGGTGTCTGAGGATTGGGACCTGTGACCATGTCCAAGGTGGCCTAGGGGTCAGCTTGAGCTCTGGCTTCCTGCTGGGCAGACAGTGATGACAGACCAAATGGGCCTTTCACAGGCTGAGAGGACTGCCAGTTACCAAGTGCCTGCCCCCTTCTTGCTCAGGGGTGGCGACAAACCACAGGGATAGGTAGTACCATTCTTGACTCAAAAGTGCAAGTCACTTGAGCATGTCCTGGAAACAGACTGACTGCCTTGCATGAGGGGTGAGGTCACAGGGAAGACTGCTGGGGAAGAGAGAATCAGAAAAAGCTTGTTGCAGCCCTTTTTGTTATGGGTCTCAGTAGATTCTTATTCATGTGTATATATATATATATATATATATATATATATATATATATATTCTTGATTAGTGTGTATGTATGTGTATGTGTATATATACACTCACATGTGTGTGTGTGTGTGTGTGTGTGTGTGTGTGTGTGTGTGTGTGTGTGTATACAGAGAGAGAGAAGAAGCATATTGATTTTAGTGAATGTTCCTAAATTGACATGTCTCCTGAGCACAGTATGAGGACTGTTTGGGTTTATGCAGTGATGTAAACAAAACTAAAACTAGTTTAAGCAAGAAAGGGAATGTATTGGCTTACCTTCTGTGAAGGCCAAGGGTAGAGTGAACTTCAGGCTTGACTAGATCCAGGAACCTGAAGAATTCATCAGACTTGTCATCAGTGGGCTCTGCTGCTCTGGTTGGCCTCATTTGCTCCTGTGGTAAGTTAATTTCTTTTGGGCAGTGGCGGCCATGGTGTTAGAAGCTCTGGGGTCCTAGCCTTACAATTCTAAAAGGAATGGAGAGTATCTGTCTTTCAGTATTAATATATAAAATCTCAGGGAAGGACTCTGATTGACCTGACATGGGTCACATGCCTATTCCTGGGTCAGTTTTTATAGGTGGAAAGATAGGATAGAATGCTTAGCCAGGCCTGGGTCATGTGTCTTTTTCCAGTGGCCAGCTATCTCACAGGCATTCTAGTGCAGAAAGTGATACAACCAGGCCTCACAGGACAGGAATGGATAAGTCAGGAATTGAGATCATGCTGTATTCTGTTTCTACCTGATATTTCATGCCTGCTTCTTTTAGCCCACCACCTCATTCTCCTGCTTTACTTGGAAGATAGCTTTTTTCTTTCTTTCTCTCTCCTTAGGCTCAAAATGGTTGCACCAGTCCCAAACATTACACGACTTTCAGGAGCCTACCACTACCTGTGGCTGAGTTCAAGGAAGAGAGAATCTGATTGGTTGCAGGGATGGGTATTCACTATTGGACCAATCAGCTATGGCAAAGGGAAGGATTATGCAGTACAAACGTGACCTCTGAGGTCTTCCTCTTGAGCAGGACTGGTAGGAGCAGCTCCTTAGAGAAGGTGGCTGTGGGTGGGCAGACATTTCAGAATAAGATGTTGCTCTTGTCCTAGGTGACCCAGAGAAGAATAGAGCATGGCACCATCCCTGCTCTCAAGTAGCTTCAAGTCTAGCTGGGCAGGCGAGATGCTCATGTAAGCCATGAGTCTTGGAGGAGGACAAGGTCACTGTGGGCCTGGACAAGCAGAACAAGCTTCCCGGAGGAGGAGGGAATGGAGCTGGGCTTTCCAGGCATGCAGAAAGGAAAGGACAAGATACTCAAGAGCATGGAGCAAACACTGTCTCAACAGATGCTCCCTTCTTATACCTGGGCAGCTCACCTGAACCAATATGCAAATGTATTTAAAGCAGGGACTTCTACTCACGTGTTGTGTATGAAGAAATAGAGGTCCAGGAAAATTTGGGACTTGCACAAGTTCTCATGGTAGGACTAGAACCCTGGCTTCTTACCACTGGCCCAGGGCTTTTTCCATGAGCTCTGGCTGGCCAGCAGGGAGTGAGCCTGGCAGGGATAATACGTTTGGGGGTGGGGTGAGGAAATGCCCCACTTTTACAAGGCTGGAGTAGAGGCTCAGCCCAGGAAAGTGTGGCCAACCCAAGTTATCTTGGGAGCTCTGGAGGATCCAGAGAGTGGCTAAGAGGTCACAGGCATCTCCTCAGGGACCAGGGCAAAGGTCCAACCAATGTGCTTTATCTGGGCAGATTCTATTTCCTCTTGGAGGAAAAGGAAGAGATCTTTGTATTTCACTGCTGTTTTTTCCCTTTCAGACAGATCAGAAATCGGATCCTGTCAGATAAACCCAGTTGAAAATAAAGAGGCACAAAGAGAAGGGTCCCTTGCCAAAATCACACAGGAAGATCCCCAGAGAGACCCTCCCCCTGCAGAAAAGAAGGGGGTTCATGTGGGCCTCACTTCCCCCAAAGGCTTCAGTTTAAATTTTATAATATTTTCAAATGAGGTTTTACATACAGTCATTGTATTATTTTTTGGCTCTGGTTAAAAGCAACAGAATTTTAAGTATAAACTGAAAGACTTCACACTTCTCACTCCGATAGGACATCTTCATTGTTTCTAGAAGAGGCGGCCTGACAAACTGGAAGTGGCCTAAACCTCACTTGACCTTTGAGCAGCACAGAAAGCAGTAACAGGGAGAGCAGGGAACAGAGAGGAATAGAAGAGGGAGGGGAGATAGGGGAGGGACAGAGGGGAAAGGGAGGGGAGAGAAGCAGGGAGGGAGTACAGAGGAGGGGTGACAGAGTCAGGAGAGAAAGATAGGGAAAACTCAGAGAGGAAGAGGAGGGCGCCCCAGAGAGAGGGAGCGAGGGGAGAGGCGAGCTGAGGGAGAGGGCAAGGTGACCGCCGGTATCAGTCAGGGGCCAATTGTCAAGGTTCTATCTGCGCGATGATTGATGGGAGCCTGGGTTTTTCTGTCAGCCTGTCACGGCGCAGGAATGTTTAATGTTCTCATTATTGGTTACGCTGTTGTGTATATTTCTCTGTCAGCACCGCGGACCCAGCTGAACTGGCAGAGCACTTCAAAGGCCTGCGGGTCATTCATCATCCCCATGACGCTCCGGCAAATGCTCAGCTTCAGCTCCGCGCCAGGGATTTGTTATGACTTGCGAGCGGGCTGACAGACAGGGCTGTGGCGGCCGCGGGAGGGGGACGCGGGAACGAGGCACGCAGTCCTTTTTGTCACTGGGCAATCGGCAGCGCCCAGTGCTCTGACTCGGCAGCTCCAAGGCGCAGGCGGTGTGGACCAGCCAGGGGTGACCTCAGGGGGCCGGGAGGACTCCAGAGAGAGGCAGCAGAGTGGCCCAGCTAGGATCCCAGGGCCTCCCGAGCTCGTCCCGCATGCCCTGCAGGCGCCCTCTCCCTCCAGTCCCACCCCCCTCCTCTCGGCTGGCGGTGGCGGCTCCGAAAGTTGTGCTGAAAACCTAGAGGTTAGGGGAAAAAGCGAAACTTGCAACCGTCCAGGGCCCTGAGAGGGGAGGGTGGGGCGGAGGGGAGAGCAGGAGAATATCGGAGCTTTGTTTCCTTTCCCAGGCCGTGACATGATTAATCGTTTTCTTCTGATCTAATTTTGGAACATGAAAAACAGCACATTTGTCTTGAAGAAAAATGATGTGCCGAACTGCGCAGATGGAAATTTCGAGCAATGAGAAAGATTAAAGTGAAACCCCACTCCTTAGACCTAATCATGAGTTGTAGATTATTCTGTCGGCCCAGCCAGATGGTAGCTCTGATTCCACAGCCCCTTCTTATATTAATGAATACTAGACTGTTATATTTGACTTAGGTAAGTGAAATGTCTATCAGAGCTAATGGACTGCCAGCCAGCATAACACATGTTGTACCGCTAAGGGTCCTTGCTGCATTTTTCATGTTTTATACTAATGTAGAACATTTTGTTTCCTACTGTTTTTCATCATTGTCACTGTTTGCTAAATATTTTCACATGGAAGAGAGGGAGGGAGACAAAGTCAGGAGGAAAAAGAACCCCCCTCTCAACTTGTGTCCAAAGCTAATTTCCTCCCGTTGGGCTTGGCTATAACTCTGCAAGTAAAACAGTCACCCGGAGCAATACCTACAGGAACTCGATAGTAACGTGATTAAGGTCCTAGTCAACAAGACTACACTCGACTGTATGTTAACAAACCTAATTATAGCCCCGTCGTGATAAATTGGGCCAGGGCCCTTGCTGCACCTCTCTGAGGTCATGTCTAGAAGAGCAGCTTGACCTTCTTGTCCCAGGAGAGAGAATTGTCCTGGAGAGCGGTCCCATCCTCAGCATGGCTGTTCCTCCCTGACCCAATTGTTTAGCCCCTGGAGAGGGTGGGCAGATATCAAGAAACGTTTCAGAATTTGAGCCACTAGGCATTAGGCTTTCTTGAATGAGGCTGGAAGGGTGGTGGCTTAGGAGCCACTGGCCCCTTTCATGTTGTAAACAATGTCAAGATGCCTGAGAGGAGTGTTCTATCCCCAGCTCATTGATTCCATTCGAGCCTCAGAACCTGGTGGTTCATCTTCTTTGGACCCAGTAGAGGGTGACTCAGACCCTCCTCTTTCTTCCAGATGTCTTTTTTGTGCACTAGTGAGGCCCAAAAGAGCTCACTGTTCAAGAGAAAATCCTGTCACTTGTTCGCAAAGGACCCAAGCCTGGGCGGGGATGGTCTTCTGGAGAGAATGAGTCGCGGAGATGGAATCTGAAAGCTATTTGGGGACAGATAAGATGGAGGCAGTTGAGGGACATCTTCGAGGAGTGATGTCTTGAGAGAAAAATGAGAAGAAATGTATAGACAGAGAAGAGAGACCTAGAAATGAAAACACTTGTGGGAGAGATAGAAGGAAGAACACGGAGAAAGAGAGAAACACAGAGGCAAGGAAATGTAGATACCAACAGAGTGGATGGCCCATGAACTCAGAGAAACTCTTCTTGTTCCAGCCAAAATGAGCTCCTTAATCAGCAAATTTGACCCTTGCTTAAAATTTTCTCTTGGTTCCGATCCTGCAGGATTCACTTCACTGTCTTGGCTGGGAATATGACTCTTTTCTATCTACCCTAGCCTACCTTTCTAGCCTCATCCCTCGTCTGTCCTCAACTATGAACCCTGCACTCCTGCCACTTGAGCCTTCTCAAGGTCTCCCTAAATGGCAGGCTCTTTCAAAAACAATGTGCTTTTGCCTGTGTTTATCTGTTTATCCCACTCCCCTGCATTTTTCTCTGGCAAACTCCTATTCATCCTTCAAGACCCAGCTCCCCTATGTCCTCCTCTACCATACTTTCCTGACATTCCCCAGGAGGCATTATGTCATCCTCCGGGCCCTCACAGTGTTTTGTCCATATCTCTATGAAAATATTGGCCAGGGTGCACTGAAAAATGTCTGTTTGCAGATCTCTCCCTCTACAACTGTTCCTCTGTCCATTCGTTTGCTCACTCATTCAAGGAATATGTATTGAGAACATTAGGGATCAATAGACATTAGGGATCAATAATGTACAAAATTTCCTGCCCTTGTGAAGCTGAGACTTTGGTAGCTATATGTGTGGATGTATTAGCAAGGCTTCTTTATAGTAAGAAACAGAAACTCATTTAGGCTAGCTCTTGTAGTGGGGGTTATTGTAAGATAGTGGCAATAAGACAGCAAAAATCTCATGGGGACCTAAGAACAACTGTACAGCTGAGCCTCTCAGCTTCTGTAACTCATAACTAGCTCATTCATGCTCCCGCCTCAGTCTCTAATGCCATTTTAAAAAACTTTTATTGTGGTATAACATACACACAGAAAAGCACAAGTTACAAGAACATAGCTTAATGAATTTGCACAAACTATAACCCACAATGAGATTAAGAAACAGAACATTCAGCACTTCAGTACCCCTCTTTGTCCTCCTTCTGTTTTATTTTTAAGTTAACTTCCCATCCTAACTTGTCCCCCACTATTTACTGTGACATATTGTCTTCTGTTTTCAGTGGTGTTTTTTTTTGGAACAGCTTTATTAAGGTAAAATTTACATACCATAAAATCACCCATTGTAAGTGAACAATCCAATGATTTTTAGTAAATTTACGGTTGTGCAACCATGACCACAATTCAATTTCAGAATATTTCCATCATCCTCCCCAAATTCTCTTGCGCCAATTTTCAGTTAGTGCTCAGTTCTAGCCCCAGCCCTAGGCAACTAGGTTTTACATTTAGGTCTGTGATCCATTTGAAAAAATATAACAACTGTTTGAGATAGAACTCGCATGCTGTAAAGTCCATCCTTTAAAAAGGTAAAATTCAGTGGTTTTTAATATATTAACTGAGTTGTATAAATATCACCACTGTCTAATTACAGAACATTTCATCATATGTAAAAGAAATCTCGTACCCATTTGCTGTCACTCCCCATACTTCCCTCCCATCAGTCCCTGGAAAGCAGTAACTTACTTTCTGTTTCTATGTATTAGCCTATTCTAGACATTCTGTATAAATGAAGTCATACAACACAAGGCCCTTTGTGTCGGGCTGCTTTCATTCAGCATAACATTTTAAAGATTCATCCATGTTGAGGCATGTATGAGAACTTTTTTTGGCCAAATAATATTCCATTATGCGAATTTACAGCATTCTGTTTATCCATTCCTCACCGATGGACATTTGGGTTATTTCTACTTTTTGGCAGTTATGACTAATGCTGCTGTGAATATTTGTGTCCTAGTTTTCGTGTGTATATATGATTTAATTTCTCTTGGATATGTATCTAGGAGCAAGTAGGATTGCTAGGTCATATGCTAACTTGATGTTTAACTTTCTATGATCCATTCGAAGTTAATTTTTGTGTATGGTATGAGTTGAATCTTGAGTTCATTTTTTTGCATATGGATAGCCAATTGTCCTAGCATAACTATCTTTTTAAATCATGAATTAGCACTGGATTTTGTCAAATGCTTTTTATGCATCTATTCAATGAGATACTGAAATTTCCAGTTATTATTGTTGAATTGTCTATTTCCCCTTGAAATTACAATGTGTTTTGTCCTTTATTCTTTTAATATGATGTATTATATTAATTTAAAAATATTAAACCAACCTTACATTCCTGGAATAAATCCACTTAGTCATGGTGTGTAATCTTTTTTATACGTTGCTGAATTCAGTTTGCTAATATTTTGTTAAGGATTCTTGCATCTGTTTTCATGAGGGATATTAGTTTTCTTTTTTTGTGATATCTTTATCTGGCTTTGGCTTCTGAGTAAATCTAGCCTCAAAGAATGAGTTGGGAAGTATTCCCTCCTCGACTATTTCCTGAGTTTGTGAAGAATTGGTATTATTTCTTTTTAAAAATTTTAATATTTAATTCAGCAGTAAATCTGATCCTAGGCTTTTCTTTGTGGGATGATTTTTAGTTACTCTCTCAGTTTGTTTTCATCGGAAGTCTAAGATTTTCAGTTCTTTTTTGAGTCAGTTTTGGTAATTTGTGTACTTCTAGGAATTTGTCCATTTTATCTTAATTGTCTAGCTTGGTGGTGTAAAATTCTTCATTTATTCTCTTATAATTCTTTTCATTTTTATAGTGTTGATAATGATATAACTTCTTTTTGATTTTGATAATTTCTATTCTCTTTCTCACTTTTTATTTAGGTAGTCTGCCAACTTAGTTGACTTTTCAAAGAATGAACTTTTGGGTCCATTGATTTTCTCTACTTCCTATTTCATTGATTTCTGCTCTAAGGACGTTGTTTAATTTACAAATTTTTGGACTTTTTCCATATTTCTTTCTGTTATGGATCTCTAATTTAGTCTTGTTGTGGTCAGGGAACATACTTTGTATGATTTCAATCTTTTTAAAGTTATAGAGCCCAGTTTATGATTTATCCTGGAAAATGCTCCATATGCTCTTGAAAAAAATGTTCATTCATAGTGTTTGGGTGGAGTGATATGTAAATGTTAGTTAGGTCAAGTTGGTTGATGGTGTTATTAACGTCTTATATGTCCTTTCTGATTGATTGTTCTATCAATTATTGAGAATGGAGTGTTGAAATTTCCAGTTATTATTGTTGAATTGTCTATTTCTCCTATCAATTCCATCGGTTTTTGCTTTATGTATTTTTGGGCTCTCCTGATCCATTTGAATGCATGTACATTTATAATTGTTACTTCCTGATATTAACATTTTTATCACTATGAAAATTTCTCTCTTTATCTCTAGTAATATTTTTTTATCTTAAAGTCTATTTTGTCTGATATCAGTATAGCCACTTCAGCTCTCTTATGGTTACTATTTGTATGAGATATCTTTTATCATCTTTTTACTTTCAACTTATTTATGTTTTCGAATCTATGGTGTGTCTCTTGTTGATAGCATATGGTTAAGTCTGGCTTTTTTGTTCAGTTTGATCATCTCTGCCTTTTGAATGGACTTTTTTTTTTTTCATTTTCCCATTTTATTTAGCCAACTTTCATTCAATAGCCCGCTTATTTTTTATCTGGAAATCTACCAGGCAATGGGGATATAGCTTTTATAGGCATTTCGTGGATTTAATGGATTAATTAATTTGAAACACACACAATATTGCCTGGCATATAGTTAGCGCCATACACATCTTTGATACTATTATTATTGTTCTTGTTATTTCATGACTGAAATCCGAAGAGATGAAACTATTTGCCCAACATGATATATCCCATCAGGGACATCTGGTTAGTATTTGCCTCAGAGGTTTTACTCATAATACTTATAGTTGTATTATGCTTCTTCTATTTTCTTATGAGATGAGCAGGGTAAGTACAATTATACCCATTTTACAGATATAAGGAAATTTGGCTCTGAAGAGTTCAGGACTAGCCAGAGTCTATTCCTTTTAAATGTAATTATTGATGTAGTTGGATTTAAACCTGCTATTTTTCTATTCGTTTTCTATTTGTTTCATTTTTCCTGTTCTTCCTTTCTTGCCTTATTTCGTATTAAATAATTATATTTTTAGTTACAAAATAAATATTTAAATTTCTCCCTTGCTTTCTTACTGTATTACTTGAAATTATTTTCTCAGTGGTTGCTATAGGGATTATAGTGTGCATTTTGATTTATTCTATTTCAGAATAATACTACCTTAATTCTGGTAAAATATAGAAATAGTACTCTAAAACATCTCTCCTTTTCCATTTTTCTCCTTTGTGCTATTATCATCCTATATATTTCATCTACATGTGTTGCAAACTCAACAATACAGTGTTATAATGATTTCTTATTACAATCTTGTGGTTTTTAAGATGTTAATAGAAGAGATGAGAAAAAATATACATAGAGAGTCTTTTATATTTACTCACATATTTATCATATCTGGCACTCTGTCGCTTTTTGTAGATTTGAGTTATCAATTGGGATCATTTTATTTTAGCTTGAAAGACTTCACAATATTTTTTGTAAGGCAGGTATATAGAGATAAATATTATAACTGTTTATATGGGAATATTTTTATTTTACCTTCATATTAGAAAGATTATTTTAGCTGGATTGGAATTCTTGGTTGCGTGTTTTCCTTTTCTTCCAGTACTTTGAATAAGTCATTCAATTGCTTCCTGACTGCCATTGTTCCTGATGAAAATCAGCTATTATTCTTTCGTACATGATGAGTTGTTTTTCTCTCGCTGATTTCAAGATTTACTTTTTGTCTTAGGCTTTCAACAGTTTGACTAAGTGGATCTGGGTGTGGATCTTTTTGTATCGATCCTACTTAGAATTTACCAAGCTTCTTGGATGTATAGATTAATGTTATTCATCAAATTTGGAAAGTTTTTGGCCATTTTATCTTAAAATATTTTTTCTACTCCTTTCTTTTCATACCCTCTTTCTAGGATACCCATTACAAATATGTTGGTATCTTTAATATTGCCTCACATGTGCACAGGCTTTGTTGGTCAGGAGTATGTGCTATCTTTGGCAGTCTTTGGTCTCTGCTATACAGGCACATAGCCTGTGGTCAGTTCAGGGCTTGTGGGAAGCCCTCATGGCTGTCTTACCTCCTGAAACTTCTTGATAAATCCCTGGCTAGTCCACCAGCCTTTTGCTTTTCTGAAACAGGCCTGAAACCTCAGATTAATCATTTCAACTGCCAATGCTCCAAATCAAATATGCCCCCTTCAGCATCAGTGGTGAAGCTGCTGGTTGTCATGGCACTGACAGAGCTGACATATGGAGAATGGGATGGGATCAGCCGTAGATTCTTGCTGGTCTTACTCAAAGTTGGGTAGTTTTAATGAATAAATGTTTTTTAGTTGTATGTCATTGGTAGAATTTCAGAGTACTGAAATTTTTTTGTTTGGTTTCATTTGGTTTTTGTTTGTTTATTTTTACTATTTTTTTCCCCCACTTTGATAGTTGCTTTTTGAGGGAGATGTTTTGTGAATCACCTAACTCCATCATGCCAGAAGTCAGAAGCCTCTTGGTATGTTTTTTGAGCTTCTGCTTTTGTTATTTACTAAACATCTCTGTCCTCTACATTTCCAGTTCGGATTTCCAATAGAAAGAATCTTGTCCAAACAGGCTTGGGAAGTACCCCTGCTCCAAGCTATTTCATAGGTGTCTGCCAGGTTCTGCCTTGAAGGAGATAAGAAGGTTAGGGAAGAAATTCAGGCAAGAGAAACTGAACTGTGTGAAGCCAGAGCCAAGTATGTGACACAGATCTGTTCTTTGTGATTTTAGCCCAGATATTAGTGACCCCAGAGATAATTAGAAAACGGTTCTGGGCAACCTCGGTCATGTGGGTGGACATTGTGTGAGGGTTATAGGTCAGGGAGGATTGAGGCAGTGAGCAGCAAGGCTGTTGGGTCCACATTACACCATCCAAGGCCCAAATAAGGTAGCAAAGTGGGCCTGACCAGACTGAACTTCTGTCCTGCCTCAGCCTTACCCCTGACCCTTCCTTTATTCATCTCTACCTCTTTCTGGACTGAGTAGACACTCTAGTGTTAAGTAGAATCTGAGTCACCAAATTCTTTTGTGTAAGCACTCATTCATTCATTTATTCACATATGCATTCAAGCAGTATTTGATCACCCGCCTTGCCTTTGATGGTGTGCTAGTTAGTGGGAATGTTACAGTGAGCAAGGTAGACCTAATCTTTACTCTCACAGAGATTACAGTTTATTAAAGGCCAAGAATACTCTCACTACAGATAATCAAAATGGCTGAAATCAAGATAGATTTGATTGTCATTTTTGGTTTTTGGGAAGAAAGTATTTTGTATACCAAATGAATGGAACAGCATAAACAAGATTGTAGAAAATGTGTTTAAACTACTAGTTAGTACATAACCTTTTGGGGTTGGCTTTTATTCACTTAGCACAAATCTCTGGAGATTCTGTTGTATATAATAGCATATTCCTTTTTATCACTAAGTAGTTCCATGGCATGGATGTATCATAGTTTAACTATTCACCCACTGAAGGACATCTGGGTTGTTTCCCCCTTGTTTGGCTATTATGATTAATGTGCTATAAACATATATGAAAAGGTTTTTGTGTGAACCTAAGTTTTAATTTCTCATTAATACCAAATAGCTTTCTAATCCACAAGCCTTTCTTTCCTTTCTTTCCTTATTGCACCGGCTAGAATTTCCAGCACTATGCTGAATAAGAATGATGAGAGCAGACATTCTTGCCTTGTCAATATAAGGAGGAAGAATTAGATCTTTTACTGGTAACTACATTGTAGATTTCATGTAGACATTTTTTTTTATCAAGCTGAGGAAGTTCTCTATTTCTATTTTTCTGAGAGATTTTATCATGAGTGGATATTGATTTTGTTATAACTTTTTCGGTATCAGTTGATATGATCATGTGAGATACGTCACAAGATATAAAGAGTGACTTAATAGTGATTAAAGGCTCAACCAGTCAAGAGGTTTGAATAATTCTAAATGTATATGCATGCAGTAACATAGCCTAGAAATATGTAAAGCATAAACAGACAGATCTAAAAGGAGAAATAGACACTCCCCAATCATAATAAATTATTTAAAAATATCTCTTAGTAATAGATAGAACATATCAATAAGGATAAAGATTTTTAATGAAGAAAAGACTATTTTATTAATTCCTTTAAGTATCACACATAGGGATGATTAAGAGAGTCCAGTTTTTTGAATTAAACTCTTTATTTCTAGATAATACAGGGTGATCCTGTGTATCCTTTACCCAGTTTCTCTGAGTAGTAACATCTTGCAAAACTATACCGCAGTATTATAACAAGGATATTGACACTGATACAGTCAAGATACAGAACATTTCCATCCCTTATGTTACCCTTTTATAACCACGCCCACTTTCCTCATGCTCCTAAACCTTCGTTAGCCCCTGGTAACCACTAATCTGTTCTCTATTTCTATAATTTTCTCATTTTAAGAATATTATAGTAATGAAATCATATAGTATGATGATCACATGATTTTTTTCTTTAGCCTATTAACATGGTAGATGACACTGATTTTTAAAATACTAAACCAGCTTAGTATTAGTCCTGCAATAAACTTAACTTGATCGTGGTTTATAATTCTTTTAATATATTGCTGAATTCCATTTGTTAATTTTTTAAAAGAATTTTTGCATCTATATTCATAAGGAATATTATCATGTACTTTTTTTGTGTGTGAGCTTAGTCTAGTTTGGGTAACAGGGTAATTAAAGCTTCATGAAATGAACTTCTATTTTCTAGAAAAGATTAAATAGAATTAGTGTTAACTCTTTAACCATTTTATAGAATTTACCAGCAAAACCATCTAGGCCTGGAGATTTATTTGGGAGTTTTTTAAATTATGAATTCAGTATCCTTAATAGTTCTATTCAAAATATCTATTTCATATAGGCCGAATTGTGGTAGTTGGTATTCGAATTGGTCTATTTATCTAAATTGCTTCAGCTTTCTTTTAATTAATATTTTCTTGATATGATATTTTCCAATTTTTTACTTTGAATTTGGCTATATCATCGTATTTGAAGGAGATTTTTTTGTAGAGAGCGTACAGTTGGTTCATGTATTTTAATCCATGCTGCTAGTCTTTTAATTATTTTAATTAACATCTTTTAATTATTGTATTGAGATCACTTATATATAGTATAATTACTTAATACTAGAGCTTAAGTCTATCATATTATTTTTTGTTTTGTTTTTTCTTTGTGTCTTTCATTTCTTGTTTCTCTTTCATGCCTTCTTGTAGATTACTTGACTTTTTGAAAATTCCATTTTGATTTTATCTATAGTGTTTTTAACTGTATTTTTGATACTCTTAAGTGTGTAGCTTTTTGAGTGCCTGCTGTAGGTATTACATTATATATATAACTTGTCATAGCCTATTTAAGTCATTTTACCAGTTCAAGTGAAGAATAGAGACCTTATCTCCCTTTATGTTTTTTACTCTCTCCTATTTATAGTATAATTGTTTTAAAGGTTTCATTTATATGCATTTAAAACATCTAGGATATTATTATAATTTTTAAACATTTTATTTAAATATTTAACATAGTATGATTTTTTACTTCTTAATTGGACTATCTTGTTCACTTACATTTAATGTAACTATAAAAATATTTAGGTTTACATCTACCATTTTATTTTTTTCTTTGTACTCCATATACTCTATATTCCTTTTTCTCTCATTTCTTGACTTCTTTTAGATTAAACAAATATTTTTATTATTTCATTTCCTCCTGTTATCTCATTAATTATAAATTCTTTTACTATTATTTTTAGTAGTTACATTAGATCATTCAATATACATTTTTAGTTTTTTAAAGTCTAATATGAAATAGTACTTTTACCACTTCTCATACTATGCAAGGACTTTAGATACTTTTAACTCAATTTACCACCTCCAATTTTTATTCTATTACTTTCATGTTTTAATTCTACATACATTTTAAACATTACATGATATTATAATTTTTGTAGAAACAATACTTTTCATTTGTCACAGTTTGTATTTCATTTTGTGTTTTCTCGATATCCTGGTTGATTAAAAAATTAACATTTAGTAAACTTCATTCTTTGTCGTATACCATTCTGTGGGTTTTGTCAAATGCAGAGAGTCATATATCCACCACCAAAATCTTGATACCGTCTATCACCTCCCAAATTTCCTTGTGCTGTCTCCTTATAGTTAACTCTTTTCTCAACTCTAGCTGTTGGAAATCTATGTAGCCTTCTGGGTCTAACCTCTTTCACATACCAATATGCATTTAGAATTTATACTTGTGTGAATTGTTAGTGTGTTCCTTTTGATTGCTTAGTAGTATTCAGTTGTACGGTTATACTATGTTTACCCATTTGGTAGTTAAAAGACATCTGTTTACCCATTTGGTAGTTAAAAGACATCTAGTTTTGGGCAATTATGAAGAAAGCTCCTATAAATATTCATTTATAATAAGCATATGTTTTCATTTCTCCTGGGTAAACACCTAGGAGTAGGATTGCTGGCTCATGTGATATGTATATTTTTAATTTTTTAAGAAACTGATAAATTGTTTTCCAATGTGGGTCAACCATTTTGCAACTCTATCAGCAATATTTGAGGCTATCAGTTATTCTTCATTCTCTTCAGCATTTGGTACTGTCAGTCAGGCTTTTTAATTTTAGCCCTTCTAATAGGTATATAGTAGTATCTCATGGTGGTTTTAATTTGCTCGTCCATAATGACTAATTGTGCTAAATATCTTTTCATGTGCTTATTAGCCATTCATATATCTTCTTTGGTGAAATATTTGTTTAGAACTTTGGACTAGAAATTGGATTGTTTTTCTTTTGTTGAACTTTGAGAGTTATTTCTATATTCTGTTTATATCTTCATCAGAAATATGATTTGCAAGTATTTTCTTCCAGTCCATGGTTTGCTTTGGACATCTCTTAATAGTGTCTTTGGCAAAACAAGAGTTTTTATTTTAATAAAGTTCAAATTATTATTTTTGCTTTGTGCACTGTCCTTTGAGTATCTGGAAACTCTTTGCCTAACATAATGTCGGGCAGATTTTCCCCTATGTTTCTACTGGAAGTTTTTATTTTTTAATTTTTAATTTTTTCCAGCTTTACTGAAATATAATAGACAATTACTTGCTTGTATTTATATTGTACAATTTAATAAGGATTTTTTTTTACAATTATAGTTGGCATACAATAATATACCAGTTTCAGTTGTATAGCATAGTGATCAGAAATTTATATAACTTGCAAAGCGATCGCCCCACTAAATCTAGTACTCCTCTTCCCCCTTACATATTTATTACATTATAAACCATCTTCCCCATGCTACACTCTACATCTCCATGTCTGTTCTGCAACTATCCATTTGTACCTCTTAATCCCTTTGCCCTTTTTTTGGCCCCCCAACCCCCTTCCCATCTAGTAGCTCTGAAAATATTCTCTGTATCTATGAGTTTATTTCCTCTTTTGTTGTTGTTCTTTATTTTGTTCTTTAGATTTCACGTGTATGTGAAATCATGTGATATTTGTCTTTCTTTATCTGTCCCATTTCATTGAGTGCAATACCTTCCAGGTCCATCAAGGCAATATCTTTTTCCATCCTCTTCCTTTTAGTCTCTGTGTTTCTTTTAATCTGAAGTGAGTCTCTTGTAGGCAGCATATGTAGAGGTCTTGTTTTCTTATTCACTCAGTCACTATCTTTTGGTTAGAATACTTAATTCTTTTCCATTCAAGGTACTTGTTGATAGGAATGTAGTTATTACCCTTCTTTATTCATGTTTTTGATATATATTTTTTCTTCTTTAAGAAGTCCTTCCAATGTTTCCTGTAATACTGGCTTGGTGTTGATAAACTCCCTTAGCTTATTTTTGTCTGGGAAGCTCTTCATCTGTCCTTCAACTCTAAATGATAGCCTTGCTAGATAAATTATTCTTTGTTGTAGATTCTGGGTTTTCATCATGACAAATATTTTGTGCCAAGCCCTTCTGTCCTGCATAGTTTCTTTTGAGAAATCAGCTGCCAGTCTTATGAGTGCTCCCTTGTAATTAACTAACTGCTTTTCTCTTACTGCTTTTAAGATTCTCTCTTTGTATTTAAACTTTGGCATTTTAATGATGATGTGTCTTGGTGTGGGCCTCTTTAGGTTCCTGGTTTTGGGGAATCTCTGGGCTTCCTGGGGTTTTACGTCTATTTCCTTCACCAGGTTAGGGAAGTTTTCCATCATTATTTCTTCAAATAGCTCTTCAACGTCTTGTTTTCCTTCAGGTACCCCTATAATACAGATCTTTTTACACTTAATAGTGTCCCATAGGCTCCTTAAATTATTATTATAGTCTTGGCTTCTTTTTTCTTGCCATTCTGATTGAGTGTCCTTGGTTTCCCCATCCTCTATATAGGTCATTCAATCCTCTTTATTCACTCTGTTTATTCCATTTAATATACTTTTCATCTCAGATAATGTGTTCTTCATTTCTGACTGGTTCCCTTTTATGATTTCCATTTCCATTTTTATGTTTTTTTTATCTCTTTGTTAAAGTTCTCACTGAATTCATCTATGCTTCCCTTAAGTTGATTGAGCATCTTTATAACCAGTGTTTTGAACTCTGCATCCGTTAGATTGCTTGACTCCATTATTTCTGAATCTCTGTTCTGTTCTCTCATATGGTTTCTGCTTCTTTGTCTTCCCATTTTGACTGCCTTTTCGTGTCCGTTTCTATGTACTAAGCAAAGCTCTTAAGTCTCCCACTCTTAGTAGTGTGGCTTTGTGAAGTAGGTGTCCTGTGGCACAGTCCTGAGAGGGGTTCAGTTGCAGGCCAAATTTAGCTCAAGCCTCTGTTCCTCCAGGGCCATCTGTTAGATTCAGCAAGCAATCCACAGATGCTGTGCTTACAGTTGCCTCAAGAGGCCACGCCAGAAACCACAGTCAGCTGCCACCAGTGTGAGATAAGGCACTGCTCAGCAAGAGGCACCTGACTTGTGAGGGTACATTTGAATGTGGCTTGGGAGCTGCTGAAAGTTGGGGGAGTTAGAGTTTCAGGGAATCCTCTGGGCAGAGTGACCTCTGTTATTCAGTTTGATGAGACTCTACTAGAAGTTTTGTAGTTCACCTTATACATTTAGGTTTATGATCCACTTAGAGTTAATTTTTAAAAACATTTGTTTTATTGAGCTATAATTCACATATCATAAAACCTACCCTTTTAAAGTATAGAATTGAATGATTTTTAGTATATTCACAAGGTTGTACAACCATTACCACTTTCTAATTTTAGAGCATGTCATCATTTGAAAAAGAAACCTTGGACCCATTAGCAGTCACCGACTTTCCTCTTCCCCAGCCCCAGGCAACAACTAATCTACTTTTCGTCTCTGTTGATTCTTTCACTTAGCATGTTTTCAGGGTTCATCCATGTTGTAGCATGTATTGGTACTTCATTCCTTCTTATGGCTGAATAATATTTCATTGTATGGATATATATATTTTTCCATTTTTCCATTCATCATTCAGTTGGCTTTTGGGTTGTTTTCATTTTGCAGCTGTTATGAATAATGCTATTACAAATATTTGTGTACAAGTTTTTGTGTGAACATACTTTTCAATTATCTTGTATATATCTATGAGTAGTTGAGTTAATTTTTGTATAAGGTATGAGCTATGGATTGAGGTTTTTTTTTACATATGGACATCTAATTTTTCCAGCACCATTTATTAATGTAACTGTCCTTTCTCCATCGAATTACCTCTGACTTTTGTTAAAAATCAGTTGTCTTTTTTTAGATACTGTTTTATTTCACTAATCTATGCATCTATATTTTTGGTAATACCAACTATCTTGATGATAATAGCTTTATAGTAAGTCTTGAAATTAGGTGTTTAAGTCCTCCAACATCATTCTTCCTTTTCAAAAATGTTTTGTTTATCTAGATCTTTGCTTTTCTTATATACATTTTAGAATTAGCTTGTAGTAGTGATTTTAAAAAGTATACTGAGATTTTGATTGGAATTGCATTGAATCTATAAATCAGTTTGCAGGGGGGTTTTCATCTTTTCCATTTGATTCTTCCAATCCATAAACATAGATTGCCATTCTGTTCATTTATGTCTTTTTTTAATTGTTTTATCAGCATTTTGTAGTTTTCAACACAGAAATTCTGCACATAATTGTTAGAGTTATAACCAAGTCTTTCATTTCAAGGTGTTATTGTAAATGGTATTGCATTTAAGTTTTTGAATTCAATGTTCATTGCTGGTATGTGGAAATGCAATAAAATTTTGTATATTGACCTTGTATCCTGTGACCTTGCTAAACTCATTTATTCTAGGAGATTTTTTGAACTTTTCTATATAGACAAGACATTCATTTGTTTTGCACACATTTTGACCCTGCTTATTGCTCTTCATTTCTTCCTGAATATCCCTGATTTCATCTGGGATCATTTTCTTTCTGTCTGGAAACTTTATTTAGTTTTTTTTTTCTTCTTTTTTTTTTTGAAGTGGGTCTGTTGGTTAAATATTTTAATTTTTGTTTGTCTGAAAATGTCTTTATTTCCATTTACTTTAAATGAATACTTTTGTAAGATACGTCATTCTAAGTTGGAAATTATCTTTTTTCAAAACTTTGAAGATATCCTTCATTGTTCTGGCCTCCGTTGTTTCTATAAAGAAGTCGATTATTGTTCTTGTTACTACTTTGAAAGAAATATTCGTTTTTTTCTCTGTTTTCTAAAGTTCTTCTTTTTTCTTTCTTTCTTTTTTTTCTTTCTTTTTTTGCCTTTGTCTTTCAGCAGTTTTACTTTGATGTGCCAAAGGTGTGAATGTACTTTTCTTTGCGTTTATCCTGCCTGGGCTTCTTAGAATTTCTTGAATATGTGGCTTGGTGTTTTTTGGTATTTTTTTGGAAAATTCTTAGTCATCTCTTCAAATATTGCTTTTGCTCTATTTTCTCTCTTCTCCCCTTTAGGACTCCAATTATACATATTTAATGCCTTTTCACTGTGTTCTATATCTTTAACTTCTTCATATTTTCCATTTTTTTCTCCCTTTGCTTCAGTCTGTATGTTTACTACTGACCTATCAGTAGGTGGGGTTCTCATTCTATCTTCAACTGTGTCTATTTTTCTTTTAAAACCATCTATCCAGTTCTTAATTTTAATTATTGCATTTTTCAGTTTTAAAATTTCTATTTGATATTTTTGATAGATTCTGGTTCTCCACTGAAATTCTCTACTTTTAATATATTTTCTTAAATATACTGATGATGATTATTTTTAAATTGTATCTAATAATTCCTGTATATGAATCATCTATGAATCTGTTTTTATTACTTGGTCTTTCTCTGGGTTTTGGACACTTGGTCTTGTTTCTTAGTAAGTCTGGTAACTTTAGATTGAATGAGGGACATTGCAGATAAAAAATTATAGTGGAAATTTGAGCTTTTTGTCTCTAGTCAGGGTCAGATCATCTTAATATAATCTTAGATTGGGCTGGTTTAAATCTGTGCTTCAGCTTTTGTGATGGCTTATCTATTTAAATATACTAGAAGTAAGGTTAGTCTTTACTTTTAGGCAATCATTTGTCAGGTGTCCCAACTGAAAGCTGGGAATCGGCGCTAAGTTTCCTATGCTATGGTAGCCCAGATTTTTTTTAATCCTCAGTCTGATGAGACTGCTGAATATCTGCTCAGCTTTTAGGCCCCTCAGATTTTTGATTACAAATCTGAAGTTGCCTGCAGGAGAAAAAATGTGGCTAGATGTCAGATTTCTCTTGGTGATCTTGGGCTCTCAAGAGTTCACTTTGTGTTCAAGCTTGCTTTCTTAATTGTTTTTGGTAAAGAAGTTGGTCTGATACAAGCTGTTCCACCATATCCAGAAGCAAAATTAAGAGATGGACTTCGGAACCAAATTTCCAGGATTCAAATCTCAAATCCATCATTTATTTGTTCTGTGATCATGAATAAGACAAACTTTTTGAGCTTCACTTTTCTCATCTCTAAAATGGTGATAATAACAGTAGCTACCTTATAGTTTATTGTGATGATTTAACAAGTACATATGCTATACTTTAAATGTATAGTATATGTACTTTAAATATATAATATAATATAATACAATATAAGTCTTAGAAAAGTACCTAGAATCCAAAAATGCTCTGTTGCTATTTGTTATGATTATTTTTACTTGACTTGGTGTTCTTTCTAATTAGTATTGTTTTACATTGTGTTGTTATATCATTCACACAGATATAATAGGCTCCACTGGCTAGTAGACAAAGTCCAAACTCTACATCTCTAGTTCTCACCATTGGTGGAATAATAAACTATGATATTTTTAAAAGTCTTGAGTTCCAAATTGAACAAGGCCAATCACATCAGAATTTTTGAGGTAGGATACAGATATCAATCAGTATTTTTAAAAGAACTCGAGGTCATTGCAATGTTCAGCCATAATCGAAAATCCCTAGCTTTACTTCCTAGCTTTCAAGGTCCCTTATAGTCTAGCCCCAACCAATCTTTCTAACCATCGTTTCTCTGCTTCCCAACCTAGGCATGGCTTTGTAGCAAGCCAGTCTACCTAAGGCCCAGACTTCCACCTGCATAATTTTCTACATAAGGCACAAGGCTCAGAGGCTGATAGTTTCTCTCTTTTTCCTCCTTTCCATGATGGTGGGAGTGAGGACAAAGGCATGAGCCTCTGCTCTTGTGTTCTCTCCTGCAGCCTTCATTCGTTTATTTAACTTGGATCTGTTTCATGGCAAATTTTGCCTTTTTTTTTGTCCTTTCTACTTCTCCTTCCCAGACCCTTCTTTCACCTTTCTTTATCCAAGGCTATGGCAGCCCCCACTCCTCCCTAAAGGCCCACTCTTTATCTGTTTCCCTGACCTTGTCAACTGGTAGCTCAGCATACAGTAGCTAGATTCCAGTGATAGGGCTCAAGAAACCTGGCCTGCCTTAGGGAACCAACATTGATCAACATCATGGTCATTTCTACCTCTACTCCTTTGCTTGTGTTATCATCTACATAGAATATCTCTACCCTTTCTTCCTTTTCTGCAAATTTTAAATTTATCCATCTTCCAAGTTTCACTTATTCCACGAAGACTACTCAGCAGCTCCAGTGCATCTGTTCTTCCACCTTTCTTGCATTCCTCCTGCTCACCTTGTCTATTCCACACAATTTTATCTTCAAATTATAGACTGGCCTCCAACAGAAGAACTGGGAACACAGTAGGAATTCAATACTTAATAATTGCTTGTTAGACTCACATGAAATTGGCAGAAAGCCTCAGCTCAAATTCCCAAAAGTGATTCCTCCTTCCCCCAAAATAATAGTAAGAACATGGGCTAATAGGGATAAGGTAGGGAATTGTGTTTGTTTTCTATTGCTACATAATAAATTACCACAACCATAGCAACTTAAAACAACACCCATTTATTATCTCAGGTTCTGTAGGTCAGTAAGTCCAGGGAGCCTGACTGGTTTCTCTGCTCAGGATCTCACAAGGTCAAATCGAAGATGTTGGCCAGGCCGAGATCTTGTTGGAGCTTCTGGGGAAGATCCACTTTCAAGCTCATTCAGGTTGTTGGCCTTTTCAGTTCCTGGTAGCTGTGGGTCTGAGATTCCCTTCCTCTTGCTGATTGTTGGCTGGGGGTCACTCTTACCTCCTAGAGGTCACTCTCAGTTCCTTCCACATCACCCACTCCATCTCAGAAAAAGAGAACCTCTCTTAGGTAAAATTCTCCTCACACTTTGAATCTCTCTGATTCCTTCTTTTGCTAACAGCTGGAGATTATACACTGCTTCCCAACTTGGACAAAAAGCTCACCTTTTGATTGGGTTAAGCCTAATCAAAGATCATCTCTATATTTTAAGGTCAACTGATTTGGGTCTTTAATTACATCTGAAAAATCCCTTCACAGTAGTACCTAGATTAGTGTTTGATTGAATAACCAGGGGGTGGGAATCTTGGAGAGCTACCTTAGAGTTGTGTTTACCATGGAAATGATGGAGCAGAAAGTCAGACAACCAGTAAGAAGGATCCACTTCTTAGATCCAATGGACCAATGATTTGAAGAGTGAAAAGTACTCTTAGAGATCAGCTAGTCCAGTCTTCTTTTATTTTTCCCCCAGTGGGGACACTAAGACCTAGAGAGAGGAAGAGAATTCATAATTCATCTTTCACAAATTCAACCTGGGTCACTGTAGTAAATGCTTATGAAGATAAACATATCTGCTCTTAGATTTTATTACCCACCTGATCAAGGCCCAGGGAATCTAGTTTTTCTTAAAAAAATAGCTTATGTAACCTGTGGAGACTCTAGAATTATGTGCTAAAAAGGAACCTCGGAGATCAAATATTCCAGTGTTTCCCAAGTGTAGAACTAATGACTTTAGGTGACATATAGACAAACATTTTTAAATTAATCAATTAATTAATTAATTAATTTTAATTTTTTTAGGTGAAGCAACACTTGGTCGACCTCACGGATTGCAAGGAACTTGTCAGCTTACAATCTCTTATTTATTTATTTATTTATTTATTTATTATTTTTTACACCTGGTCTTCCTAGGTGGTCTCCCATCCAGTACTAATCGGGCCTGGCCCTGCTTAGCTTCTGAGATCAGACGGAATCAGGCTTGTTCAGGGTAGCATGGCTGTAGACAAACATTTTAAATTGTAATCATAATGTGTTTATTTTAACGTCACCTACTGACATGATTTTCCCTGCATTACAGAGATGTAGAGTTTTCTTCCTTCCTCCCTCTTTCCCTATCTCTGTCTTCTTCTCTTCACCTTGCCCTTATGGATAGCTACTATGTGGAGACAATAGATTATGATACTTAAGGCTCTGGAAATAGAGACACCTGAATTCTGATCCTGGCTTCTCCCACTTAGTAGCTCCTTTCTTAAACTCAATGAGTCTCACTTTCTCACTGATTAGTAAAGACAAATATATCAGTCAAGTGAGATAATGTGTGTAAAGTGCTTAACAGAGGGCCTGCCACATTGTGAGGATTTGGTAGATATTAGCTATTATTAAAATTAGCTCTATTCTGATCTGCAAGGAAGAGTGGTTTCTGTTAAGGGGAGCCAGGCCTGATTTTCTTTGACCCCACGGGGAGTGGGGAGCTATTCTTGGGGTCATCTCTTCCTCCCCTCTATTGAGCAACTTTTGAGGGCCTAGAGAGGTTCCTGAGATGTGATACTTTCTAGGCAGAGAGAGGAAATGGATACAGAAAATAAAGGAGAATAACACAGGGTGTCACCACAGGGATGTGCCTCTGGAAACTATCCATTTTTTGTAGAAACAACAAACATGGATTGAGCACCAGCTGTGTGTTCTGCTTTGTGATTCTCTTTTGGGGAGAAGTTGAATGGCCCCTGTTCTTTCTCTACATCAAGCCTTCTCCCAAGTCACTCTCACCTTTCTCTCCCATAAATTTGCCTCCTTCTCTTTATTCAAAGAGTTGTTAAAATATCTCCACCCTCTAAGAAACCTGTGTGTGTGTATCTCCACCCTCTAAGAAACCTGTGTGTGTGTATGTGTGTGTGTGTGTGATGTGTGTGTGTGTGTGTGTGTGTGTTGGTCTGTTTGGAGGAGGATGCTTCTCCTATATACTAAAAATTATTCAAGGTGGCCCTGTCAGAGGAGGGAATGGGGCTAAAGAAAAGGACTTTGGATGGCTAAGGACACCAGATGACTTAGCAGTAGGTGACAAGGAGTAAATTACTTTGCATAGTGTCTGACACATATTAGTACATAGAGGTAGAAAATGTAAATATTACTTTCATAAAGTCTCTTAAACTGTTAAAAAGAATATCTTCTTAGCATGGTTTGACATTTTAATGAAATAGAAAATATGATACAAAAATTGGCAGTTTGGTGGCTAGAAAGCATGTAGTTGGTATGATTTCAATTTTGAAAAAATAGCACATGTGCCCATAAGAAAAGTCTGTAAAGATATAGTCAAAAATGCTAACAGTGTTTGAGTAATGTTGGATTATGAGTGGTTTTTACGTTTTTTTTTTGCTTTAATATAACCAACCTTGTGTGATAGAACAGACTGTCTTTATTACTGTCTTTCTCTTCACTCAAAGTTAAAAAAAAAGACTTTAATTACTGATATAAAGTAAAACAATTACTTGTTGGTTGGCTGAGAATTGCTAGAAATTAATAAATAGTTTGGAAATTATTTAGTAAATTCTAATTACTTAGCAAAAGTAATTAAAATATTTATAAGCGAACACCCATAAAACACCACCAAGCAAATACATTACTCAATAAATGGTTTAATTAGTGTTTCATTACTAGAAATTAATCTCAGTAACCAAACATTACTACAAATTACATGTAAGATGGACAACTTATTTTACTGCTATTAATGATTTCAATTATGAAGTTTGTGCAAGCCTAATTCCTTTCCGTTTCTCCTGCCCCCCTCCCGCACCCACCCAGGCACGTTCCCACACACTGGGCCTGAGCTAGGATGTTTGGGGCTGGTCTGACACCTTCCACATTGTTAGAAATCCCAGATTAACAATTTCCCTTGGCTTATTTCTCAGTTGTCTTGCTGAAAAACTGGCCCTGGGTGCCTCTTAATCAGCTGGAATCACACTCCAGGGGCTGATGGGCTTCTTACCACAGATATACTCTCTTCTGGAGTCTCCTCAATCACTTGGCTGCAAGGCTCGATTGCTTCCCTAGGCCTGTGCCAAAGCCTTTCTGGCACTGGCTTGCAGAACTGGATCAGCTCTTAGGCTGGGTGGTGGGGGCTGGACTATAGCTAAATTATAAAAGGGCATCTTCAAGCAGATTAGAATAATGAGTTCTTCCTTCCAGATAGATGCAGTCACATGCCAGGGTAGATTTCTGTCCCCTCCTGTGTCCTTGCTCAGATTCCCCGAGGAACAAACTCTGACTGGAGATTTGTTTGCAGGAGTCTCATTGGGGAGTGCTTCCAGGAATGACCCCTGCAAGGGAGTACAGGGAGCAGGATGGGGTGGAGGGAGTATTTGAACAACAACCCCACGGGAAGCTCTGAAGATAGGATGAGACTTCAAAAATGTCTTGGATTGAGGCAAGGAGGGAAACAGGCCTTTGTCATTTCGAATGGCCGGAAGTCAGATCAGGTATCACTCTGAGAAATGACTGCTTCTCCTTGGCTGAGGACAATACCTGGAGGAGAATTTAGCGGCCAGCCATTAACAGCCAGTACTCCCAGTAGCTGGAGGAATGAGTGCCCTTGCTCTGAAGGAGGACTATAGACAGCGCACACCAGCATCCACTATGGTCCCCTTGTGTCTTGTACAACCTGAGCAACCACACATGAAGGCCCTTCTGGGGTGGCCTGAGGTCATGAGTTGAATAGGCATGAGTTGTCCCATTGTTTAACTGGGGCTGATTAGAA
The DNA here is from genome assembly GCF_902729225.1 of Pteropus medius. Lineage (NCBI taxonomy): Eukaryota > Metazoa > Chordata > Mammalia > Chiroptera > Pteropodidae > Pteropus > Pteropus medius. The sequence goes on from NW_024344378.1 coordinate 48,357,052, forward strand.
TCTTATTTCTGGAGTTAGGGTGGACTCCCACTTACATATCAGCTGGGACTTATGTCTAGACCATAAACTCCAAGAGGGCAAGTCCATGTCTTATGGTATCCCCAGAACTTAGCATAGTTTGTGGCTCAGTTCATATTTGCTGATAGAAGCTACAGTGATAAAGACAGTCACTCAAATGCATTAATATAAACTGTGATACACTTGATGAAAGGAAATACAAAGAATTTGATCTAAGAGGGGTCAGGGGAGCTACATCAAAGAAATGACTCTTGAACTGAGACTTAAGGAATGGATGAGTAAGCCAGGCGAAGTGAGATGAGGTGGGATGCAGTGCTTCCTAAGCCCTCCCCTGGATAGGCGTTCACCTTTGCTACCTCCTCAGCATGTCTCCTGTGTGGAAACAGAGGACCTAAGAAGTTACACTCACTGAATTTCTCCTGCTAACTATTGCCTAAATGTATCCCTTGTCCTTATCACAGTCTTATCTTGCATAAGTTTCACATGTCAGTGGGCTTTTCCACCAAACCTCAGCCTAGGCCACAATGGGATAAATTTGCTTGTACCTGGTAAGCACTTTCTGGAGTGTGATATACATCCATTCTTTGATATACAGACAAGGTGTCACAGCTGGAGATAGAGGTGAAAATCACCCTAGATTGCCTATGGGGTATCATGCGTGTAGATGCCACTTGTGGACAAACCGAGGCTGGATACAGCTGGGCTGTACCACACCTAAATTCCTGTTTCCTATTTGACCTTATCTCTGTCCTGCCCCTACCTATGCCCCCATCTAGGCCTGCTTCCAGATTCATCATTGCCCCAGGGCTATGCTAGTTCATTTTTCCTTCATTCCTGTGCATATGTCCTCTGCTCTCTCCAGGACCACTGCTGCATTCACAAGCTCCTCCCACTCCCACCCCTCCTCCTGCTGCAAAGCCCCTCCATAGAGCCCTGTTCAGCAACTCCAGGTCATACTGGACTCATCTCTGAGTTTCTATAGGTGTCAGTTGTAGAGTCTTTACGGCAGATATTGTTTTAGAAATCCTGGGCCTGGTACCATGCCTGGTCAAGAGCAAAGACTGGAAGAGAAGTCAAGCCCTGAACGAAGACACAATATGCCTGCCCATCCCCACTGTGATGCCTTGGTTGGTGCTGGGCTGCGTGAGCTGAGGCCTGGATGCCATCTGCCGACCTTTCAGGCAGGTACACTGTGAGGGGTGCCACAGACTGGCTTCTGCTGGTGGTGGCAGGACAAGGAGGGAGGGAGAAAGATGGAAAGTTCACATTTATTGCATCTGGGACTTTGCCTGACTTGTCCTTAATCAGTCTGCAGCTAATTAGCTGCCTTCCCCTAGCTCAGCAGAACACCATTAATCACTGCTGGAGAAAGCCAATGTCAGTTGAGCCTCCTGCTCAGGAGAAATCCTGGCTTCTTGAGTGGGCCTTTCTTGCCTGGGGCACTGAGAGGGCCAGGGATGCAAGGTATCCTCTGGGGGGTTCCTGGGGTTGTTGGCAAGTGGTGCTGGTGTCCTGTACCACCTGGGAAGATAGGAGGAGGAAGGTTGTATCATCTTTCTCTTTGCTTCAACATTCTAATTTTTTTTTGTGATGATAATGTCTTGGCCCCAGGCAAGAGACTCACTTTTCTAGACTCTCTTGCAGCTAGGGAAGGCATGTGACACAGTTCAGACCAATGGGCCATAAGCCAAAACCTTCTGGGAAATCTTAGAATGGCTTTTCCTTTCCTGATAAAAGGCATTGGATGCTGCCTGTGTTGCTCCTTCTTGCTCTTTTTCCATTCTGCCTTGAATGTAGACTTGAAGGCTGGAGCTGTGGCAGCCATCAGATGCCTCTATGAGGGAAAGACCAAGAGAATTATAGCGATGCCAGCCATAAGCTGGTAAACCAATGCTAGTAACTATACTATCTCCAGATTTCTGTCAGGCGAAAAAATAGGTCTCTGTTTAGTCCACTGTTGGTTGGTATTCTGTTACCTATAGCTGAATACATTTCTAACTAATAGAGAGGGGAACTCTGGATAGTACCATCCTGACTGCAGAGATGCCCATGGTACCCAGAATAGTCCAGACATTCCTGGGCCTCACTAGCAGGTGGGCATGAGCAAGGTTATAGTACTTAAATGCGACTAGCTCTGTGCCTTCCAATCTTTCATCCTTAAAAGTCTCATTCTCCAACCTTTTGGTAGCCACCTATGTCATTAAGAAAGTATCTGAGTGTGACATTGATATATGTCATGTTAAACTCTGCATAATGGAGTGCCTAGTAAGACAAAACTAGATTTTTTTGACGAGTTATGTTTCTTAGTTATGCAACTGTGAGATGAGTAGGCACACACATTGCTTTGAAAAAAGGTGCAATAGGCAATATTGTGATTCTTAGAAGGTTTCAGTGTGTAGAGCTGGTCACAGAGGTGGGAATATTTGTGTATGGGCCAGAAAGCCTTCTGGGAGGACTATGGTCACAACCCTGACTGATCATTCTCTTTTGGGGTTTAAGATTACTAGAGCCTCTCTGCTGAACTGAATTGGGCGCCTCTGAGATCCTTTGTCATAAAAAGATAGGAAGGACCCAGGGGAGAAACTCACTATTAGGGATTCTGGGTAAATGAACCAAGCTGATATCAGGCTTAGTTGCTTGTTAGGGAGGTTGGTGCCCACCTGGCAGGTGGCAGGGCAGAGATGCTTCTGACACAGACGCTCTGGCAGGGGTCATGCTGTGGGAACAATGGCTCCACATAAGAGTGTGAAATAAAAGAGTTGTATCTGGAGCCCAAGTGTGGGACTGGCTGTGCTGTGTGTTTCTAGGGATTAGACCAGCAGAGGCGGTACTGAGCTGTGGACATGGAGGCATCAAACTGTGCAGGACCAGTGTTCAACAATGAGCCCTTGTGGCAGCAGACTGATATGATTGCTCCATTCTGTCTCCACTGGGCTTTCAGAGACAGCACAGATCCTGACGCACTAATCTGCTTTGGTTCTTAGTTTGGGGAAGGCAAGAGAAGGAAGACCCTGAGCTTTAGAGAGGTAGTATAGCACAGTGGTTAGTAGGATGAACTCTGAGGTCAGACTGTTCAGGTTAACGTTTTTGCTCTACTACTTACTGGTTTACCTTGTGTACAGATCTGGCTTCATGGACTGCAGACCTGCGCAATCTCATAGCAGCCTATCTTAAATAAGCTCCATGCTTGGCTTAATGATTATCATCTTAAAAATTTAAATAATTTTGAGCAAGGACCCCCATTTTCATTTTCATGAGGCCCTGCAAACTATGAGGCCAGTTTTGCTTGGACAAATTACTCTCCTATGCTCCAGTTCCCCCATCTGTAAAATGGGTAAAAAAATATTACCTGCCTCAGACAGTTGTGAACATTAGATGAGTTATATAGCAGGTCCTGGAATAATGTCAATGTTGTTTCAGTAAAATATTGATGAGATGCCCTGGAACTTAACTCTTGTTTATATCAATTAGCCCATGGCAAAACTGGTTTCATTATACTTTATTTTGCCACAGTTCCAAGAACCTATTGACAATGTTAAGTGAGGACTTACTGTATATATAAAGTACATAGAACAGGATCTGGCATGAAGTAAGCTCTATGTGAGTGTTAGCCATTGTTGTCTTCCTATTAATTTAGGCAGATGAGGACTCTAGCAATTAATCTGCAAAACACAGAGACATAACCACATTTGTGTCTCTAGCTAGTGAAGCAGATCAGATCAAGCATGTGGGGAAACAATACAAGGAGAGGAAAATGTGACCCCTGGACTTACTCCTCACACAAGATGAGATGCCTCATTAATCCTACATCCATCTGGGCCCACAGGGCTGACAAGAGAGGAGAATGCTGAGGCCTGAGAATTGTGGAGTCAAGGCCAACCTCCTGCCTCAGGGGCTGGCAGCAGAAGTTGGGCACGGCTCAGAGGGGCAGGCTGGGGCACCTCCTGGAAGTAGCCTGCCTCCTCTCTAAGGGAGCAGGCTGTCATCAGACTCAGGTCTGCTGCCCCCACCTCTCTGATGTAACACACTATCAGGGAAGAGTGGCCCATTCCCAACCTTTCCTCCAGCCTGGGCCCATCTTGCATTTATAGACTCAGATCAGAGGACAGAATGTGGTGGAGGATGTAATATACGAACGAAAAGAGGAGAAATCCTAAGTACCCTACCACTGAATCCTCACAAAGTAAACATACCCAGTTTAAGAAATAGGATGTCCCAGAAGTCTAGAAGCCCCTAGCCACGCTCCCTTCCCAGATGCCCCTCCTTCCCTAATCAAGCACAATCTCACATTATTTTTTAAAACTGTTAGATTTAACTTTTCCAAATTTTTTATTTCGAAAAATTTCAAATCAACAAAATAAATTGGAAAAATAGAATAAGAACACTCATATTCTCACCCAGATACACCAATTGTTAATATTTTACCTCATATTCTTTCTTTGTCTTTTTGTTTCTTTCTCTTTCTGTCTTTTTTCTCCCCCATCTCTACACACAGAATTTTTGAACCATTTGAGAGTTATTTGCAGACATCACGACACTTTATTCCTAAACATTTCCACACATATGTCCTAAAAATGAGGGCATTTATATAGTGCAATTATCACACTCAGAGCATTTAACAATGCTATCATATCATTATATAATATACAATTGATATTCATATCTCTCCAGTTATCCCAATAATGTTCTTTATAGGTATGTTTTTTAAAATCTAAAATGTAAACCTGGAATGCACTTTGCATTTAGTTGTATGTCTCCTTAGTCTTCTTTAATATAGAATAGCTCCTTTTTTTTGTCTTACATGATATTGACATTTTTGAAGAATACAGGCAAGTTTTCTAGATGTCTTGAGTTTGGATTTGTCTGATTGTTTCCTCATGATTGAACTTAGTTTAAACATTCTTGGCAAAAATGTTACATGAGCTTTATTATTAATCATGTATTTATTTTTTATAATTAATTAATTATTAGTAATAGTGGCTGTAATGTGGGTATTATTGTGTCCATTTTACAGATCAGGTAACTGCGGCAGAGAGTGGCTAAGTACTTTTCCCAAGGTCACATAGTCATAAAGAGGAGGTGCCAGGATTAGGTTTGTCTGACCCCATTGCCTATACTCATAGCCAGTTTGACCCACTGTCAGTGATGACTAGACACCCTGGAAGGAGACCCAAGTCTGTGCTCTGGAAGGCAGGGATTATGTCATCCTCTCTGCTGAATTCTCATCTTAGTCAGAGCCAAATGCAAAGCAAGAGTCCATAATTTTTTATTGAATAAATGAATGAATGATTTTTCTATGGACCAAAGTTAGCCTGGAGCCCATGGGCCACTGCCAACTCATGGAACCTGCATCTCTGTTGGTGGGATCTGGTAGTTGGGTTGTCTTGAGGATTCTGATATAGACAAAATTAAGTGAAAGAAAGCAAGTTTCAGAAGTGTATACTGCATTATTCTGTATGTCTTTCTCTCTCTCTCTCTTTTTTTTTTTAAGATTACCTGGTTTTATGTAGATTTACAGTTTCAGGAAGGATTCTAGAACTGTTAATAGTAGTTACCTCTGAGGTTTGGGGCTGGGAGCCTGGAGAAGATGGGGAGACTTTATCTTCCACCTGATAAACTGTTAGAAGTGACACAAGTGATCAAAGAATACATTCTTTTTGTAAAAAATTAAACCCTACAGATAAGTAGGGTAAGTATGTAATTTATCACCCAAATCGAACACTTTCGAGAGTGAAAGGCAGTGCCCTTATTAGTTATATTGGCAACAGAGAAAACAGAGCCATTCTGGGCAAACCTAAGCAGGTGGTCACTCTGCCAAGGCCACAGTCCCCTTTGATCACCTCCCATCCTGTTAAAGACACTTCCAATCGGAAGTAGCCACTGTTATCAGTTTGATGCGTATTTTACAGACCCTTTAAGTACCATAGGTAGCCATGGAAAGCCATTCGTTTGGGAGTTTCCCTTTTTACATAAGTGATACCTCACTAAATATAATAATGTGAAAGCTACTTTTTTTCTCTCAACAATAACATGTCTGGGGATTTAACCATGTTGAGTCCACATGTCTACTTCATTCCTTTTAACTGCTGTAGAGCATTCCACATATGAACAGACCACATCTTATTTTTCCATTCTCTTCTGGATGGATATTTGGGTTGTTTCCAATTCTTTGGAATTACTAACCGTGCTAATGATCATGACCATGGGGAAAGTGTCCCAACAGGAACAAGCTAGTATCCATCGGAAGTCAGTCTAAAGTTAAAATATTATCAGGAGTTGGAACTTTTGAGGAATAACTGAATTTATGAGCAAAGTTCCTTACCAGGCCTGAAGATTCTTCACTTTCCCATCTCAGAAAGGTATAGGTAGGAGTCAGTAGTAGGGCTCTCCCCAAATTCGCCATCAGAAGATTCTTACAATACCTTTGGCTTCTTGAGCTCTTTCTTGCAGTTGAGGTCCAGCTCATCTCCCCAGGCCTGACTCTTCTAGTCTCACTGTCCTTCCTCCTCTCTTGCCTCTACTGTCCACAGGGCTCTTTCAGTCACCTAAGGTGACAGCTGACTACAGTGGAAAGAGCCTGTTCTTTAGAGCCAGGTAGGCTGTTCAACTCCCAGTTCCAGTACTGACTGACTGTGTGAGCTTGAGTGAATTGCTTCACCACCCTGGGTCTCCAGTTCTTCATTTGTGGAAAGGGAAATATATTATTCACCTCTGGGCTTGTGAGCACTCATGTGGGAAAATAGAACAGGTAATGTACATACCTTCTGTCACCATAAAGTGGGTGCTTGGTAAGTGTTCATTTTAGTCCCCTTTTCTTTGTCTCACTGTTGCTTTGTGTAGATTAGTGTCACTGCAAAATTGAAAAGCCTGTGGGTACTCCTGAGGGCAGATATTGTGTTGTCTTTGGCACCGTTCCCACCCCTCTCAACTCCTGGCATAGGTTTGGGGTACACTTTGAGCTCCAGAAGGGAGGGATACAAAGAGGATATTTTTATTCAAGGTCCTGGGAAGCTACCCCGAAAAACACAGGGAGACAAGGCCTTGCCATCCAACATATTTTTCAATCTGATAATTCTTAATTCTGAGGGTCTCCTGTGTGATGGAAGAGACCTGGTCTTTTCCTCTAGAGGATCACCTAGTCTGATGGGAGAGACGTTGTCAGTATCCCCTGAGGCACTTAGCCCAATGAGGGAGACATGATATCAATTTCCAGGGAAGCTTCCAAACTGATGGAGGAGAAAAACATTTGGGGAGCCTTCCTCACTTTCACTGAAGACTTCACTTTGTGTGAAGCTCTTATACAGCATCCCTTCCCTACATATTATGCACGCTGGAGCTGCTCTCTCTACTGGGAGTGAGGATCAAGAGGGCAGAATTGGCATCTCACCTTTGGGATTTCTAGTCCAAGCTTGTTGTTGGGCATCCTCAGGGATGCTTGCTGTTGGCCACATTCTCAGGAGCTCCCAAGAGTCAGGGTTATCAAGCTACTTAAGGGCCCAGACAAAGCAATTTAGAGGAGAGCGAGTCATCAGAGACAGCTGAGAGGAGGGTCTGGTGTGGGCAGGCTGGGCCTGGGTCCTGCCCTCACATCCTCTCTCCTCTCCTCTCTGGAAGCTGCTATTGCTCTGACTGTGGCATCTCAGAGGAGCACCCCCACTGCCTCTCTCCCCATGGGAGCTATGTTCTTAAGTGGGAACCTCTGTGGAGGAGAGGAGAAGACACGTCAGACCCGGAGCTGACGGGCAAGTCAAAACTGCTGGTTAAATGGCTTTAAAGTAGTGGCCATTTATAAGTTAATGAAAGAGAAAATAGGCACATTATACATACAGATTTGTCCTTAATGAGGGGAAAAGGCATTGTTTACTGATGTTCGGTTCTAATTATCCATGCACAAGGCTAGCTTTTCTCCAGCAGTGCCTCATGCCCCCATTTTCTTATCTTCCACCACATACCTTTAACCCCTTCAGTGCCCGGTTGGGCACTGACTCGTCTCTCAAAGTGTCAGGATCTGGTGTTGTTTGAGAAGCCAATTCCTGACTGAGTATGCAGGGACTTGTGACCCTGGGACAGGCCTGGCATCTGCTTGTGTTCCCTGCTTACCTCAGCACAGCAACCAGATGGAGGACAATGCTGACAGGCCCTCAAAGCAGCCACCCTTGGAGGAAGACAGGGCTCTGGGACTGCTGCTTTTCTGGGGAGGGAACTGTAAGGTAACAGGAAAGACCAACCAAGGAGGCAGACGGAGGGTGGGGGCTGCAAGCCAGGGTCTCCCCAGGAGGCAAGGGCTCAGGAGCATCATCTACTAGTCCCATCCTTTATAGTTTCTCTGAAACTGTCATGAAGGAAGGGGGCTTTATTGAGAAAGGTAAATTTGGGGGTATATCCCAAATGGGCACCTCACTGAAGCCACTGCTGAACTTATACCTATTTCTCACTTCAGCATAAGAACACATGAGGTCACCTTGGGATAAACAGATAACTCCTGAGCACCCTATAATCTTCCCTCTCATCTCCGGGTTCCAGCCCTTACCCCAGCCTACTAGATGCTGCTTGTCCTCAGTGGAGAAATAAATAAGAAACAGAAATGAGAGTGGAACATGCTTTACTATTGCCAAGTGAAGTCACAAAGCCTACTCAGCTTGGGAAACTGGTAAGGAAAAAAGAAGTTACATTCTGGAAGCGGTTTGGAGGAGATGGCTTGGTCAGCTCCAAACTGTAATCATCCAGGGGCACATTCGAGCTGTGTATAGGAGCCTAGGCTGGGAAGGAACTTGGCTTTCCCTCGAACTTCTGGGTGAGTTTCAGGCAGCAGTTCTAACTTGCTAATGCCCAGAGTGCCTTTTCCACTTCGCCCTGGAAGTCCAAGGAAATGTACCTGCCAGGGACTAGTCACAGGTTGTTGCTCTAGTGTTGGCAAAACTGCCACCTCTGTGACCACTAGACAAGAGTACATAGAGGGACCCCACTACACAGTTTTGAGGGTTTAATAGAAAGGGGAGACTTTATGATTGATTAATAAAGCAGTTAAACAATTTTGAAAATTGAGATAAAGTGGACAGTCATAGAAAAACACAAATTACCAAAACTGACAAAAGAATAGAAAGCTTAAATAATCCTATAATGATTAAAGAATGTGAATCCTTAATTTAAGATCTCCTCACAGAGAAAATGCCAGGCTCCAAGTACAGCTGTTATTGGACACTTGCTACAATTAATAAAGCAGAGACTTCAACCCACATTTACCTCCTTATGCTTATTTTCTGTACATTTCACCCTCCTTTCCACTCTTGACCCAGAAGAGATGTCCTGTAGTGTTTTCATAAGCTCCTCCTATATGCAGGTCTGAATGGGTACCTAAAGATCTTTATTTTCTTTTTTTTTTTTGAGAATATTTATTAATGGTCTATGTGCCAAGAGAGTCACCTACATTGATCTTATTTAATCTATTCAAGCCCCTGCAAAAGAGACATTATCATCCCCATCTGAGACTCAGAGCAGTGGGCCGACTTGTCTAAGTCAAAGAGTTAGTGAGAGGGGAGGAAGGAATGATGGAGCCCAGGGCCATGACGCCAAAGCCTCTTCCTTTACTGCTTACCACACTGCTGCCTGGAAAAAGCATGCAGCTTCCTCAGGGACAGGAAGATTGTGACTGAATCCTGTCCACACCCTGGCTTTCAACATCTAAGTCAAAGTTCCATGTCCATCCTGTCTATCTCTGGCTTTCAACATCTAAGTCAAAGTTCCATGTCCCTCCCACCCTGGTTATAATGATCAGGAGTTTCTCCAGTTGGTCAATGACTCCCTTACCTAGCAGCCTCCAGAACTATAAACATAGCATTAAAAGGCATGGTTGGCTATACTGGTTATCTATTGCTAGGTTAAAAATTATCCCAAACATAGTGGTGTAAAACAAACAACCTTATGTTACACTCACAGACTCTGTGAGTCAGGAATATAGATAGGGTCCAGCAGGGATGCCTTGTCTCTGCTCCATTATGTCTGGGCCTCATCTGGACTATTTGAAGGGTGAAGGCAACTCAATAACTGGGAGCTGAAATCATCTGAAGGCTCGTTCTGGTGGCCGGTGGCTGGTGGTGGCTGTTAGCTAGGACCTTAGCTGGGACTCTTGGCCAGAATATCTATATGTGACCTCTCCGTATAGCTTCGGCTTCCTCACAATATGGTGGCTAGATTCCTGTGTGAGAGCCAGGTCGAAAGCCATATTGCCTTTTACAACTCAACTTTGTGGGATGTACATCATCATATCTGTGACATTTCACTTGTTGAGGTAGCCACAAAGCCCTACCAATTCCAAGGGGAGGAGAAATAGACTCCACTTGGAGTTCTAGAAGAGCAGATGGGACTAGAAATATTACAGTGGCTATTTTGGGAAAATATAGTGTACCTCATGGGGCCCAGCTCAGGGGAAGCTTTCCTCTCAGGAGGACCTAAGATATGACCAGAGTGTTATAACACCATTCATTCAGTCAACTCATAGTGACCAAAGTGCCTACCACATGCAGGTACCACCTTCCCAACTGGTCCCCAGCTGCCCAACCTTTCTTCCCCACCCCCACACAGATCCTCCCCCTGAGGCCCTGAGAAAGTTGATCAAGATGAGGGAACTTTGGGCTTAATTCTCTCCAGTCTTCTGGGAAACACTGCTCTGGGCCGCTGTGGCTACAGCCCAGGGAATAATTTCTCCCACTGAAGTCGTATACTCTCATTTCTGAAAGAGCAGGCATATGGAATAGTTTCTATTTACTGAAGGAAAAAAGTTATTTTTACTTATACACAGCTCTTATTTTTATTGCAACCATGGGAAAAAACAGGGTTCTTCAATAGGAAAAGAGGTTTTTGCCCTTCAGGAAGACTCAGAAGTGGGAGAATCCATGTGCAAATTGGGTCACTGTGAAGTAGAAGAAGAGGCTGGGAGGGATCCTTTTCTTTAGCATATGAGTGTGGCTACTATAGCTGGTTCCCTAGATATCCTGGAAAATGTAGTGAGCTGGTCATGACAAGGCGATAGTGTAATAGTCACAATAATAGCCAATATGTGTCATACTCCAGGCTCTGGGCTGAGCATTTTTGATACTGTCCCATTTAATCCTCTTACCAATGCTGTGAGGAAGGTACTAAAATTGTTTTCATAGTTGAGGAGACTACTTACTAAGGCTCAGAGAGGTTAAATTATTTGCCCAAGGATGCACAGCTAGGAAGTGGTGGAACTTGGATTTGAATCCAGACCTATGGACTCCAGAGACAGTTGTTTTAATATTGGGCCATGCTGTGCAGACAATAGGTGTTGGGTCCCTCTTGGTTATATACCAAAGACTCATTCTGCTGCCTCACTCTCCTCATCTGTAAATGGGGATAATACCTACCCGAGCAAGTTAAATAAAGCCCCAGTATGATACTCCAGGCCCAGTGGGTACTCAGCGCATGGTTGGGGAGTCTCCTTTCCTTTCTCCTTCCTCCACAATTTGCCTCGAGCTGCCCCAGGGAGGCGGCCTCCCTGCCCAGAAGTAGGGGGATGGCCAACATGACTTTTTTACTCATGGCTGCTCTAAAATCCCTGGTTCCCTAGGCTCTGGCTGGATTTCAGGATTCCAATCCCTCTCCACAGTGATTTTCACTGGGAGAACTTTAAATGATTTTATAAAAACTGCAAATGTACAAGGTAATTGAGTCTTCTATTTTATTACCCTGAGCTGCCTGGACCTTGCCTGGCCTCCTCCTCACTCGTTGAGCCGCCGGAATAAAGTTGGAAGTGTTTGCGCTGGTAATATATAGGACTTAATTAACCTGGCCTTTTATAGCATTTCCAATGGAGGGTTGGAACGAACTTCGAGGCAGCTTGAGGAAAGGGAAGGGGGGCCTGGGGTGGGAGTGTGTATGTATGTACAACATTCAATGTTTTCTTTTTTTTTTTCCCTGTTCTTTTCTCTAGTACTTTAATCAGCATTTAATGACCCAGTCAAAAATCCATCATTTGGACTCAAGCATTGGTAAGAAGGGCTAGAGGAGAAGCATGCCTTTTTCCTTTCTTCTCAAGCCCTACAGCAGGCCAGTGAGTCCAGCCACATCAGCCACATTCCCAGAAACTTCCAGCAGAGGCTAAACCTGCTCATCTCAGTTGGGAGACACTGAATAGAAATTAACAAATAGACTCTCTGTGTTGGCCAGCACCATTCCATACTCAAAGGCAAACCAACCTAAGAAGTTTCCAATGGGGTCAGGTCCCCATTCCTGGGACCCAAGGCTGAGTTAATCTCCTATTCTGTCTACCTCTTTCCCCTTCTACTCTCCTACATTCACTCTCCTCTCTCCTCCCAGCATGAAGCCATGCCTGAACTGGACACTCTTCTAAACCAGCCCAGGAAAAAGTGACTCAACTCAGATCTACCCTGGGTGCAGGGGGACAGGTTTATAACTGCCAAGGTACCTTCATGTCTTACAACCGTTATTTTAGGGAGATTTCCAAGCAAGGGCAGTCAGGGTAAGTGCCTCTCACCAGCTGCCTGCTCAAACTATCGCTCCACGTACTATGGCTCATAAATCCTACCCCGACACCACTGCCGAGTGGTTACATCATCTCCAAACCTCATGCAACAATTCGATTTGGAAATAAAAAGGCAGGTGTTAATTGACTCACTCCCTCTGCCCCTTTGTGGTGCCCCTGACCCTCGATAGCTTTTAACCTTACAGTTAATAAAAGTTTGGGGCCCAGCCCCAGCACAGTTCCTCATTCATTCTTTTATAATGTCAGCAAATTCTTAGTGAGTGACTGTAATGCACAAGTTATTGGCCAGTCCCTTAGGGGAGAGGGTTAGGTGGCCAAAGATGAGCAAAAAGCATTTCATGCCTGAGGAAAGCTTCTAGAAGATGCTCACAAATTATGCAGATTTAGGCAATATATGCTATGGGGACCCAGAGAAGGTCTGAGTGCAACCAGGGTTTTAGAGTGGTCTCCAACTCTTGATTGATCATTCTTATGTTTGCCTGCCCAGCATCCATCCCTCTTTCAGGGGCACCCAGATTCTCCTTTGGGGAATCCACATCTCTTTCACTAAGTCTGTGTGGTTTCAAATGAGGTTGAATGTCTGGGGTCCACAGGGATCAGCCCATGACTAGAATTAGCCAATCAGAGCATGTCGGCCCCTGGATTACTTCAGTAATGGGTATGGGACAAGAGCTGGACTAATAGAAACTTTGTTGTAACTACTGGAAAAGAGAAACTTCTTTTTTTTTGCCTTTGGGTTTGGCCAGAAGTAGGCCCAGAGCTGCTAGCCGCCATCTTGCCCTCACTTGAAAGATGCTTCCTGGTCCTTAGAGTGAAGCTATCACTTCATTCCTTCCTGCAGGAGAACCTCTGGCTTCAAGCCATGCTGTCTCTGGCACCACGATGAGCACTTCTTAGTTTTTATGTGTGTGTATTATCTCAGGCTCAAGCGATCCTCTGCCTACCTTTGACTAGTCTGTGTCTAGGAAGAATTTCGAGGAAAGCAGAGCTCAGAGGTGGAAAGAAGATTGTCGAGGACATTGTGTAGCTGGATCCAGCCTTGCTTAAGGCTCGACAGCCCCCGAACTTTCACTTAAGTGAGCCAGTGAATTACTCAAGTTTTCACTTATATAAATCATTTTCCCTAGGATTTCTGTTGCTAATCTAGCCCTGGAGTCCCATCTTTCTAGGTACAGGGACTAATTGAAAGCCACCCTCTCCCTCTCCTAACTCAATAGTGGGCCAAAGAGACATGGGCTCCTGTCCACTTTCCTGTTTGTGATAGAGTCAGAGCAATTCAGGGTCAGGCCCTGGCAAGGGAGACGCCTGGAGCACATAACTTTCAGAGTACTCATTTTAAAGGCCTGCACTTGCCATGACTCTGAGAGTGAGTGCCTCCTTAAATTTTACACCTTAGGCTCCTCTTGCCTTCTTAGACATGGCCCTGTTCAGGTTGCTGAGCGTTCATACCTGTCTGTTTCCAAATCCAGCCTTGAAGAATTCAGAGTTGATTGCTACTGTTTTTCCTTCAGAGGTGGGCTTGGCTCATTCTCTGGACCTTGGAGGATAGTGTTTCATAAAGGCCTATTCTGGGGCTTTACCAGGTCAAACCAGAGTAGAGCCCAGTGCAACTCATTTCAGCCCAAGTATTCTTCAAAAAGACAGTCAATTTACAGCATCCATGTTTGAGAAGAGGCCTAGGCATTGATAAATCAATGGAGAATCTTTAAATTCTCCGGGCTCAGAATCATTTGAGACACCACATTTACAGTTACCATTATTTTGCCTTCATCCACGATTTGACTTACCTTAGGATGAGATGATATTATTCCTGGGTGTAGACTAGTTGGAGGTAGACAGGAAGTCAGTCACTTGGAGCTGGGGAAACCAAGAGCTCTTCACTTTGGTTCAGGAGACAGCAGTGGCCTGATGCCAGAGGCTCTCCCTTGACCCCAGCACCTGGTTGTGTGTCCTTCATCACAGCTCTTTACACTTCTGATCTCTGTTACCTTGATGTGGTGGGGCAGATAGGATGAGCTCTGGAGGCAGAGAAATCTGGTTACAATCCCATTCTTCACTCACTTGGGTGAGATTCACTCTGAGACTTGTTTTCTCATTATTATTCCTCGGTGGGAATCATAAAGGTGCTTTCCTCTTAGGGTCATTTTAAGATTCAATGAGATAATAAATTATTTAACATGGGGCCTGATATAATTTCTCAATTAGTTATTATCGGTGTTAATATTTTTCTATAAAACAAGAGGGCATATTAGAAGATCAAAAGCACTGCCAAGCATTGAAGCGCCAATTCTAGATCTAGTCCCAGGCCTCTGAGGACAATGGTTGTTTTCAGGGCATTTAAAAGCCAACGTGAATTAAACATCCATTCTGAGCTCTCTGGGGGAAGAATCAAGATCTGCTTTTTCAATTTTAAGGAGTCTTCAGCACCTCCAGCCCACAGCGACATCTCCACCAAGGTTCCTCTTGGACAGTGGTTTTCACTCCCCTTTTCCTCAATGGGTGCCTTTTTCCCCCTTAGAAATCATATAAGAAAACTTGTACCCTCAGTTAGGCCTCTTGGGTGACCCTTAAACCATGAGCTTCCTGACATTGATCATTTCTTTTCAGATTTGTGTCCTTTTTCCTAGTTAGGTTATTGGTACCTCGAAGGCAGGGACAGGCCTTGAACTTCCTGATGTCCCTATAAATCTAGACATAGAACAGATCCTTAGACATCAGTATCAGGCCCATGAACTCCTGCCCAGCCGAGACTGTGTGCCTGGGCATGGGGACAATAAGAAAGGGCACTAGGGAGGTTCTTGGGAATAAAGAGCCCTTTTGACTATGGAAGAGACCTTGTATTCTTTTCGGACAACTGGAATAATCAAAAATTCTTTCTGAAGCAATAGCAGTCAGAAAGACCTATGGGACTTGGTTGCCCAAAGCCCTTCTGAAGGCTGCAGCCACCCCGGGTAGACAGCCTGGCCTCCCCACCAGCCCCAGGGCTGCAACTGAACAATGTTGGCCTCTTAATAAAAACAGCGCCACTGCTGAGTCCTAACTCCACTGGAGAAATAGTCCTGTGCCCCCCGATCTCATTAACATTTCACACCTTAATGTGGCCATATTTTTGGAAAGCCAGTATGAGCTGAGTAGCTTATTGGTATGCAGCTCTGGGTGGGGGTTGTGGCTCCAGGGAGGAGGGGCAATTTTCAACGGGGATGTAATTAAGCCTCAGAATGTTCGATATGTGCCTCAAAAGGAGGATATTTGGGGGCATGAGAAAGAGAATGATGGGCTTGTGCAGAAAGTTGTGTTCATTAAAGCTTGACCGTTCCTGAGAAGTCCCAACATGGCTCCCACCCTTGTTCACCCCAAACCCCCACCCTAGCAGGGCCACCCACTCACCCTTTGGGTCCCTAACTTCACATTTCCCAAGCAAACCCTATCGGCAGCTCTTCTCAGATAAAATACATCATCATTTGCTCCATTAGAAAATAAATGTATGGCCATATTATGGGATTTGCATTCCATTACCTTGGTTTGCATGCCATAAAACATTTATTACACCCTTGGGCTAAAGTCTTAATAATGACTGGGTGCGAGGCACTAATGTGGTACTGGTCTTACTCAGGAACCAGAGATTAATGCCTTTTGATGTCACCCAGCTAATAGTTGTACTCACCAATTTGTCCCATCAGAAGACATTAGAGTCAGGTCCTGTGTGTGTGTGTGTGTGGTGGGGGGAGGCACTGCTCAGCTTCAGCTGGGGGTCTGGGCTTCCTCTTCCTGCTCCTCTCTACCTGGTCTTGCTCAAAATGGCCAGCAGGAAATGTGTCCTCCCTATTCAATTGCCCATTCCATTTCCACTCCTGCCCCCACCCCTAGACTTGGGCACTTCTCTACCCCTGGGAGTGATGAAGCTACAATGAGGGGTTTAAATGTCTGCTTTTCTGCCAGACTGCAGCAGCAGCAGTAGCAGCAGAGTGCACAAGTGCGAGCGTGCGCGCACACACACACTAACACACACACCTCACATCTCTATCCAGGAATTTACCAGGCCCGCTCCATTCAACCTCCTATGGTAGCACAGCAGCCCAGCAGGAGAGGCTCAAGTCCACCTTCACCCCACAGCAAGGCCCCATCACAGCCCCAGGTCAGGGAGACAGGCCCAGCACAGGAGGTGAACAGGCAGTTTGTCTCTTCAGCTGGTTTGGTTGGAGCAGACCTGGGCCCATCTGGAGCAGTGTCCCAATTTGTGGGCTGTTGTGATTCTCTGGGGCCTCCTGGGGCATCCTGCTTGAGAGACTAAGCCATAAGGCTAGAGATGTCCCCCACCGCCACCCCACCAATTTTGCTCAAGGCCTTAGCCAGAAGATAGCCAGTCTTTTCTGCTCAACAGCCACGGCTCTCTCCTGACTCTGTGTAGAGTCACCACAGAGATTTGAAAGAAAAATACATAAGTCCAAGCTCCAGCCAAGGTTGCTAAATCAAATTCTCCAGCCTGGGGCCTGGACATCTATACTTTAAGAGTCTGATTCTCAGTGATTCTCAGTGAGGCTGATTCTCAGCCTCAGGGTGGATCCTGTGGGGACACCAGAGAGAGTAAAGCTTCAGATCTTCATTCTGGCAGCTTTTGCACCTGCAAGGAAGGCTGCACAAATGTCAAGGTCACCTGTTACAGAGCAATGCAGCTGTGAGGGGTGAGGGAGGTTGTGAGAAAACCCAGGGTGTGATGACAAAATCCTCTTCCATCTCCTCTGAGCAGCCCACCACTTCCTGTCTCCTTCAGGGTTCCAGACCATGTGACACCCATCAGTGTGTACTTTATAGAGGAGTTTTTGTTGTCTATTTCAGGTCACCAGTACACTCCTCCTTCCCAATCCTGCTCACCCTTCTCTGGGTCAAGAGGCACTAGCAGCAAACTTGCTCATGGCCACGCCCTTGGTACAGTGAGAAAATCTGCTGTCACAGGAGAGATAGGAGGCCCTAGAATAGCGAGAGACCTGAGTACCCAGTGCGAAGTGAATATGGGGGTACCTTTCTAAAGAGGAAGCTTGGTGAACAGAAGGAGAGACTGAGCAGAGTTCCCTAAAAGCCCTGCATTGGCCTCACCAGCCTCATCCTCTCTCCCTTCTTGGCCCCTCCTGAGATGACAGTGGAGAGAGAGGTAAAGGGGGAAGCTCTATACAGGATGGGGCTAAGTACAGAACATGACAGTTAGCATGGCATAGGATAGGAAAACATACTGAACAAAGGGTATCTTTCTTTAGATAATAATATAGGATATTGTTATCCTATAACAATATCCTATAATAATGTAACCTACTCTAATAATATAATGCATGGTGAGCCGTATTGCAAGCCTTATCTAGATGAGAAGGGAGGTGCAGAAGATGTTTAGTGAGACTGATGCCTTAAAAATGAGACCAAAGAGTAGTAATGTAGATTTAAGTTAGCCAGGGACAAGTTAGTGAAATTCCTTTTTAGTGGAACCTCCTGGAGAGGTGGCCACCCGGCACCATGTTCTACTGCAGGTACAGCAGCAGCAAGACTGGTGACATGAACCCAGGCCTTGGTGCTCTGAGGCCAGTGCTCTCTCTACAACTCGTGCATACTCTCCTCCCTCACCCTGGTGGGAGGTGGTGGCACCAACCACCTCCTAAACAGAGCAGATTCAGGGCTTCTTTTGATTTCTTCTCTCACCTGGGAAACCAAGTTGTCATCCTTTCCTGCCGTAGGATGGCACCAGCCTTCACTCTTTGCCCCCGTACTGTGCCCTACCTCGCTGGCGCAATCCATTGAAGCTGCCACTGCTTCAAGTCAGTCCTCACTCACGAAGCCACATGGCTCCCAGCAACCCATTGATTAAATCTATGCCCCTCCTAGGCTAGTCCTAACCTCTACCCAAACTTGAGCTCCACAGATCTCCAGTGTGGGGCTCCAGGGGTAGTAAGTCCTGGTCCTTGCTCTGGGGAGATTCTAATTTACAGAGGCAGAAAAACACTCTACAGAGATGTTATAGGTCTACAAGAATTACAGATAAAACACCACAGGAGCACATTGCTTCTGACCATGCACATCTGAAAAGGCTGGTGAATGAGGTGGTGCCTGGCCAAGAAGAGGAATGATGGGAACAAAAATTTGGAGGTAGGAATGCTTGAAGAATGGGAGGGGATAGGAGGAAAGATTACTATAAAAAGTTGGGGTCAGAGCAAGAAGCATTGTTAGGATGGGGCTGAATTCTGAGTACAGTGGCAAAGAGAGAAAGGGCTTTTTGCTGAAATGCTGAGAGAGTTCCCTGGCTGAGGCTGGAAGCAGGGAGCCCAGGTAGATGCATCTGCTGGTCCAGGAATGAGGCTATAAGGGCTAGATTGGGGCAGGAGTGGGAAGGAAAAGATGAATGGAGGAAGCAATAAAGAGGTGTCAAAAAGAGGCTGAGGACTGCCTGCTGGTGGGAGAGGCTAGAGCCACAGTTAGCTCTAAAGCAGTGGTTCTCAATGGGGTCATGCTGCCTAGAGGTTAATTTGGATATTTGTAGGATATTTTGTTGTTATAATGCTGGCATTGAGTGTGTTGGCAGGGGAGGACCCGGGAATGCTCTCTACATACTACAATGCGTAAGACAGTCCCATGCCATGAAGAATTCTCCCATGTCCCATGCAACTTTTGAAAATTCCAAGCAAGCTGCTGTGTTTTCCACAACCTAGGGGGCACCATTCACTTACATGATGAAGTAAATGGCTGTATAGTACACAACCTGCACGACCATCAGAAAGGTCCGAGGCTTGACAGTGATCCCAGTGGAAAAATCTGTTTATAGTGAGCTGAGTCTAAACCTAGCTCAGTTTCACATAATAAGCACAGAATATTCTTGCATGGTTTAATATACAAGGAATTTTCTAGGAATGCAACTCCTGAGATGATTGAGGGGGAAATTATCCTCTGTTCCGTACAGAACCTTACCAAGAATTGTGCACCATTTCAGAAACTGTGGTTCATCTGGGCACTTCTCCCATTACCCTTAAGTCACCAGCATATACCCCATGGCAGGAGATACTGACAGCTGTCTCATCCTGTGGTTTTCTGTTTAGGTGTAAGTATCCAATGTTTCATTACTGCTGAGCATTTACATATCGGAGTATATATTATTTTATTATAACTTTCTTTCTTTTGATTTTGCCTTTATATTACAGTTAGGTCAATATATTGATTTTTTAAAAAATTATGTGGATAGGTTGGTTATATTATCTCTGCTTTTTCATCCTGGGATAGTAAATGGGGTGTGACAAACCTGCTAATAAAAGGAGGCTGTGAGTTTAATGGTCTGAGGGCTATAGTCCAGGGAATTCTAGCCTCAACAACTTCTCCAGGAAGCCCTTGTCAGGCCACTTTAATCCCACAGCCCCACCCAAAACGTGCTCTTCTTCCTCCTTAAATGAGGCTCTTTGTTGTCACTTGTGTCCCAATAAATATATAAGCTCCCCAAAGACACACTTGAAATGGTCACCTTTTGTGGCCCTGAGCAGGCCCTGTCTCTAGTTGTTCCATCACCGTTGGACCTGAAATACATAAGTCCAATGGCGATGGAACCCTTGTGGGGAAACACAAGAGAAGGGCACCCATAGCAAAGTAATGCAAAGTTCAGAAAACCCCATCAGGCAGCTCGGAGAGCTGGGCAAAATGGAGAGACCTCAGACTCTACAACAGAAATTTCACAACCATCTCATCAAAGTAAATACTGATTAGGAAAAAAAATTAGTGGGAAATCACTGAAAAAGAAATCTGGGATCATTGGAAAACAACTTATTGGAAGTCCAAAGACAAGACACGTTGAGGACTGGGGGGAAAAAATCTGATGTGGGGAGATGGTGATTTCAAAATGACTTCTGTAGACAAAGAGGCATCCTTCATAAATGGGAAGATTGGCCAAGTGCAGAGACGGGGTTTAGGTAAGTTAATGGATGATAACGTCATAAAAGGTGATTAGAGGGAATGTGGCACCTCTGGAGGTAGGCGCTGCACTAGCTGGAGGATGACGAAACATTTCTGATGAAGGTTCTCGTGTCCAAAGCAGACAGTGGACCTGGGCCCTGAAAGGAAGGAGGCAATGCTGGGGGCTCCAGTTATTTCCATGGGTCCCCCAAATGAATGCAGAAATCCATTTCCATTTTTTTAAAGAGAGAGAAAAAAAGAAATAGATCAGACACATGCTGCATTTTGGAAAAGAGAGATTTTTAGTGTATTTCAATTTAGGGGAAGCATAAAGCAAAACTCAGTTGGGTATAGTGGGTGTCAGAATTCTCAAGGTAGTCTCATCAGTAGGATCCTGGACTCAGACTACCAAGTTCATGTCCTAGCTCCACGACTAAGGAGCTGAGTGAGCTTAGGCAAGTTACTTAACTTCTCTGTGCTTCAGTTCCCCCCACTCTAAAATGGTGATAATAATATTATTTCGCTGAGTTGTAAAAATTAAAGGAGTCAATATAGTATACGAAAAGGCTTAGAACAGCATATAGCATATGGCAAGTACTCAATAATTGTTTGTTGTAGCTGCTGCTAATACCCCTGAGAAATGGGCCAAGTCTTATTAGCCCCCACTCCCTTCTCCTTACTGATTAACTAATGAAGGATGTCTCTGGGAACATAAGGCAGGAGCAGGGTGGTGGTGGTGGTGGCATATATACTCTCCTCCTCTTCCCACAGAAGCCAGGGCATGGAGGTTAAGTGCCCTGATCCTGGTTCTAAATCCACTGTTTAGAGTAGTAAGTGCGTTAGAAGTGGAGATTAGCCCCTTTGCCCCAAAGAAGCAGTTAGGTGGGGCACAAGGAGCTATTGTGTCTCTGTGTATGGGATCAGTGCATTCCAAAACTTTATGATTAGAGAACATGGTGCTCAGGAAGGATACTCTTTCTAGTTTTACCTCTTGTTGCATGTACAGTTACTCGATAGTAATCCTATTGAGAATTCTGAATTGAAACCTAGATGCAGGGGGAAGGATGCCAAGATCAAAATTAGAGATATTTGCTAGGGACATAGCATATGCAAGTGTCAGCACTGGCTGGACGGAAAGAAACCCAGTCAGCTCATAATAGCCTCTTCCAAGATAGCCGGGATTACTGGATGAGGCAAAGTCGGGGAGCCTGCCACTAAGAGGCAGGCAACCTGACTTCTCAGTTCTCTTCTGCAAGACTCATGGCTCCAAGCGTGTCACCCCACCTGCCCTCTATGCCTGTTTCTCCCAATGTAAATGCTCTAGAAGGGATATCCAAGGGGAATTGGGAGGATTGTAGGACGTTAGGACTGGAAGGCATCCTAGAGATTATAGCAGACACTGTCAGTGCCCACCCCATCCCCTTGCCCTTATCATGTCGGGGCTCCAAGCCTGACTTCCAGATGCCAGCATCTGCAGTTTTTTTGCCCCACTGATGTACCTTTACACAGCAGCTCGGAAGCAATCTTCCACTGATGACCAACAGGATCATTGTATAAATATCCCAGCTCCTTCATCCTGTGGATAGGATAGCTCTGAGATGTACATTCTATTGTTGTCTCTGAATTCCCCAATGGGCATGAGCTCCAGGTATCCACAGGACTAACCTGTTTAACAACATATCCTTTGTCAGTTTTCTTCCCTTTCCCAATTCACCTCCCCACTTCTGGGGTGACCTCCCAAAGAAACTACTTGCCCAAATCCTTATCTCAGAGTCTGCTTTTGCCACACTATGGCAGAGGTTTTCTGGTTGAACCACTTTGTATTACTGAAGTGAGATAATTGCTGCAACACGCTTGCCCCTAGGAATGGGGAGTAATAAGTGCCCACCTAGCAGGGCCTATACACAGCCCAGAAAGAATCAGAATGTTTGCATCATTAGAAAAAAGTTCCCTCCACCCCCCACTTGGGAAATCTTGTTGTAGGTAGAAGTCCTGTGATGAGACCTCCCTCTGGCTTCTCTCTCACCAGCTGCCTGTTCCTAATAACCCCACCCACGCACCGGAGCCTCTCTGACTTGATATTGCAGGACGCTGTCACTTGAAATTAATTGCAACTAATTAAAAATGATCCGGTTAGGACAATTGCACAATGGCGCTCCAGAGACTGCTTCATTCCCAGAGGTTTGGTGGCTTTTGCGGCTGCTGCAGCCCCGGTTGGCCAGCCGGGGCCATACATCATCATGTCATTTTACATTGTTATTTCTCTGAAAGCAGCAATTTAAAAGAGTCTCGGATGAACCTTGAGCAACTTCGCACTAAAAAGAAAAATGTTACTGTCCAAGATTTGTAAAATATAACATATAGCCTCAAAGAAGCCACTTGACATGAAAAGAGGCCGTAAGTTTGTGCCGTGATTTGCATATAATATATAATGTTGTAGCAAAAGGACCCACAAAGCAGGCAGTGGCTGCAGAGCATCGATCCTCAGCCCCTTTGTTCAAACTGGGTCACCTACTGTTTCTGGTTATTATTTTATCATAGCCATTCCTCATGTAAGGTGACAGGACAGCATCTAACCCACTGAGTTCTACAGACTATCACGCCCTGCCACTTATTTAGTGGAAGACCCAGGGTCCTTCCTGACTCTGACACTGAAAGCATTGCAAGTCCCAAGATGGCCTTGCCAGTTTCCGAGCTGATCCCAAGAGTATCAGTCTTATTGGGACAAGAGGCACTTCTCAGACTTAGAAAAGGCCCAGCAAACCTAGAGTTGAGGCAGTGAGCCCTGCCAAGCAGGCTAGCAGGCCCCATACCTCATTTCAAAAGAGTCTGGGCAGCTCAAATGAATTTTGGCCCTATGTCCTTGAGCTATAAATCTCTCCAATTAGGCCACCTGCTGCCCCACCTTGCTTCTGTGTTCTCCATGGTACCCTTTGACCTTTTCCACATCAACAGAACAGGGTAGAGACAGGTATCAGAACAGAAAGGGTTATGTCAGAAAATCATCTTCAAAAATTATTTTCGTAATGCTCTTGATCATTCTGCAATTAAAAAGAAAAATGAGGTGACTTTCATAGGTACTAACAAAAATAAGAAACCTTGGCAAAGTAGAAAAAGGAAAAGTTCAAAATTTAAAGATCAATATATTTTGCACACCGATGTTCATAGCAGCATTATTCATGGTAGCCAGGACATGGAAGCAACTGAAGCATCCTATGATAGATGATTGGATAAAGAAACTGTGGTACATATATACAATGGAATATTACTCAGCCATAAGAAGAGACGAAATACTGCTATTTGCGACAACCTGGATGGGCTTCAAGATAATCACACTAATTGAAATAAGCCAGGCAGAAAAAGTTGAAAGTCATATGATATCACTTACATGTGAGATATAAACCTAAAAGCAACAAACGAACAGGACAAACAAACAGATTCATTGATGTGGACAATAGACTAGTGGTTACCAGAAGGTGGGGGAGGGGGAAGGGAGAAGTAGATGGGATAGAAGGGGTCAAATATGTAATGACAGAAAGAAATCTAACTGCAGGTGAACACATAATGCAATGTATATATATATGACTTACTGCTGAATCATATATTTGAAACGTACTGGATTTTGTTAACCAATGTCACCATAGTAAAAAAAAGAGAAAAGAAAAATCAAGATCTTTAAAATGGAAGTTTCAGGAGATATATAATATAAGACAATATAGATGAGATGAAAGGAAAAACTAGCAAGCAGATATGCAGACAAAGTTTTATGTAGTTACTAAAATTTGGCTCTGTACTTCCTGGAGACCAAAGCGTTTTAAAACAGGAAAATCAGAAACATGATTAATTACAAATGTCCCATAGTCTTAAAGGACTAGAAGATCAGTTCCTCAGAAGAAACAAGACTTTTTTGGATAGACTTCATGTGGGTCATGCAGTGGTCGACACCCTCCTTGACATCTTCATGGTTAGAGCAGGGGCCAGGCTTGGGAAGATCCCTGCCTTGGAAATCGGGGCCATGACGCCATGAAGGAACCTGTCTAGGAGATCTAGGAGATGTGGATCAAATATGCGGTTCACTGATGGATTGCTTCATTCAGGGATGAGACCTAGATACTAGAAGGTTGCAAAGGCTAACCCCAACCTCATCTCCAAATTGTTCTCCCTGAAAAGTGTCTCCTTCAACTCTGCTTTCATTAGAGACTGGGCAGTGGACTGTTTGAGGCTCTTGTTTCTGACGAAGACTCGGAATGCAGGTATTACATGTGGTTGAGAACTGGATCAAGATACATAATTTACGACACATCAGTACAGTAGAATACTGTACAGTCATCAACAGAAATAAGGGAGATGATACATGCTGTTAAGAAAAGTTGTGTAAGACATTATTAGATGAAAAAGGCAAGTTGCAGAACAGTAAGTATTATATGATCCCGCTTGGATTAAAAATGAAATAATAAAACATCATAGGGGTCTAGAAAATTTCCGGAGGGGTACATAAGAAACTGATGACAGTGTTTAACCTTGGGGGAGAGGGAATTTTATAGTTCACCTAATTATGTATTGCTTTTAGATTTTAAAATAATTTTTAAAAAGTTAATCAAGAAAACAATACAGTTTTATTAAGAATGAAGCAGATCAGTATTACTGAAAAAAGTAAAACATGAAGGCAAAATCTGGATTAAATATAGATCGAATGTTTAAAAGAGGTTATCTTAAGGAGGTAAGGTTACAGCAGACTCACTTTCTAAATTAATCATTCTTATAACATTTTTTATAATAGGCGTTACTTTTATAATAATAATTTTAAAACATTTTAAATCAAACAATGGACTGTCAGGTTGATTACCTTTTATGAAAATTAAGAAGCTTAATCAAGACTTATCCAAATGAACGGCCCACCCTCTCTCTGTAGGGCAGCGGGCCAGAAGAGAATCTGCAAGCAAGACAAGAATTTTTCTTAGGGAAACAACTGGTTGTCTATTCTGGCACACAAATGAATAAATGATCTTGACATTAACATTCTGGCCTCGCAGAGCACTGATGTTCACCAGGGAAGGTGCTTTTAGTACAATCCAGAGCCCAGTATGCTTTTGAAAAAAGCATATTTAGAAACTGCTGTTGTTTCATGGTGAGATAATATGTTTGAACTATTAATTAATTTTTAAGAATTCTGGTTAATTCTTTCTCTTTGTCTCCCTCCCAAACCTTTACCCCTTTTCTGTGCTGTGTCCCTCAAGGGAGAGATGGGATAGTAGAAGCTCATCCTGGCTTTTACTTTCCCGGGCTTAGGGAAAAGAACCCAGGGAAAGAAAAAATAATGATCATTCCCAAGACCAGAAAATAGGGAAGAGAGAGAATCAGCAATGGGGCTGCTGAAAGGGTCGGCGCTGGCTGTGGTGCAGCAGAGGCAGCTAGGGAACTCAGAACTCTACTTTGAGAAGCTAAATCCGCTCAATATATTTGTGTTAAATGAATGAATGAACATGCTCGTATGCTTTATAGGCAGGTGAGACTGAACAGAGCAAATTTACCAATGACATCGATGGCAAATTGATTATTAGCCCATAGAAAAGGAGGGATAAAAGGCTCCAAGCTTGGCTAGAATCTCTAAAGTTCCCCGTCAGGCCAAGGTGGTACCTAGTCTAGTCCCTACTGCCCCAGCCAAGAAGCTCCTTGAGGGCAGGGACTATCTGTCTAATATTGGCTGAGTGCTCAGCTCAGCCCCTGGCATGTGGCAGGTGCTCAATTAATGTTTTTTTGAGTGTGCCAATGCACCAAGGTGCTGAGAGCCAAGGAGAAGTGACCTGCACCTTTGGGCACATGGTGAAAGGCATCTTCAGATGTCTCTTATCTCAACCCTTAGCATTGGCCAGTGTTTCTCAAAGTGTGTTCTGTAAAACCCTGTGACAATAGGTGTTAGGGATGCTAATGGGTGTCAAGTGGAAAAAGTGCTCTGTGGTTCCGTGGTCAAATGCTGGGTTAAATAAACTTAAACAGGCTTCCTGAGTTCAGGTCTCTTAAGAGCCTTTAATACGTGAATATAAATTGTAACTCCAAGAGGAATCTTATGTTTTGAAAATTTTTCCAAACTTATCTGACAATAAATCCATTTTTCAAGGAGAACAAGGGTTGCACAGAATACTCTCTGGGAAACACTGGCATAACTTCACACCTATCAGAAATAGAGGGAATTTTAGAGAAAACGTGATGCAACATTCCCTCTTCACAGAGGAGGCATGTGGGAAGACCAGAGAGGGTAACGGATGGACTTCAGGAAACACTGCAAATCATAGTTGGGGCTTGGGCTAGAATCCAGCCATATCTGGCCTCCAGAACACTAGCTGTTTTCAGTCTTGACCTCTGGGGTTCTGCACCCTGGCTCGTCATTCCCAGTTTGTTTCCTTGCACTCCCAGAGTCACAGGAACTTCGTATAGGAAAGCCCTCAGAGATGTGGAAGTCCCACTCCTGACCTCACTTCCTATTCCTTGCCTCAGCTTCTTGCCATGACCCAACTCTGGGCTTGTAACCTGCGTCTGGGAGTCTAAGGCTCTTCACCTACATCTCCCTCTCTGCCCCCTCTGCTCCTCCCTGGTGTTGATGTTCCTGTGCCCAAACCCTGGTTTTCAAAGTGTGGTCTTAGGACTAGCAACATCAGTACCACCTGACAACTTGCTAGAAATGCAGATTATCTGGCCTTATCTCAGAGCCACTGAATAAGAAACTCTGGGGATGGAGGTCAGCAATCCGTGTCTGAACAAGCCTCAAGGTCTTTCAGCTCATACTGAAGTTTATGAACCACTGCTCTAAACCATACCAACTCTGACTCTAGGGAAAGGCCTTTCCCCAGCCTCCCTGGCAACCTCCACGATTCTCAGCCAGGACCCTGGAAAACCTCAACACGAAATCTTTAGAGACTCTTACAACTCAGTGGGTTCTAACCCGAAGGTGGCCCAAACTTGGTGCCACCTAAACCCTGGAGTTAATTTACACTGCATCATTTCATTAGTTGGTCCAATCAATAGATGCATTTTTATAAACAGACCTGGGCTGGGTAGTTTTTCAGACTCCTATTGTATCTACCAAACACTCCATCTCTGAAATAAATCACAGCAGGAGGAGAGCTATATGAAGCATACTTTGGGAGATATGTAGGTATCTGAGTCTTAACTCAGTCTACTTAAGCCAACATGGGGTCTTTTCAGTACATCAAGAGAAGAGCTTCGATTGAATTTAACAGCTTGATTCCGGTACATTTTTCTGCAAAATCCATCTGCTTCCTGAATTTCTATCCCAGTTGTTATGGAAATAATTCAATGGTGGTGACCTCAGGGCTGCTGCACTGAATAATTGTTGGGAATGCCATAATGCAATGCAAGGTCTACATGGCCAAAAGTGGTGGTCCCTGCACCCCCACCCTCTTCATTGAGAAGAAGGATAACATAGCACTCTTTTCCCAAACCTCCACCCGCTACTGATTCTATTGGTGGGCGGGAAGTCCCTCAATGTACCCATTGGAAGGTTAGCTGGGATAAGGTGAGTTGCCATTTGCTTGCTTGCCATCGAGAAATACAGCCCTGAAAGTCTTCCTGTTTCATCTTCCATCACAGTCCTGGCTCCCACTGCTTCCGTGTTCCTGGGTGAGAGTGTAGGTAATTTGGGCACCCATCCACCCACTCACTAACTCACTCACTCACTCACTCACCCACCCACCCACTTACTCAGCCTGGACAGCAGTGCTGGCTGCTATGGCAGCCCTCCATCCATCCTCGTCATTCAGGGGCCTCTGAAAGTATGCCTGTCAATATAATGCACGGCCTGTTGAGGGGAAGTGACATTTTGAATAGTGGACACTTTTCCAGGAGCATTCATCCTAGGTCAGCCTCATGATAAATAAATACATTTGGCGTTTGAAGTCAGCAGGCTGGATACAATGACCGAAACGCCAGCACAGATGCACATACCATAAGGCTGGGTTGATGGGATCGAGGTAGGGTGTGAGAGAAAAAGGGAGAGGGAAGGCTCAGCTAGCAGATTTGGGGCAGGATTTATTCCCCTTCTCCTTGGTACCTCTAGGGAAGGCAGGAAGCAAAGGATACTGCAATTTCCCTTTATCCTTGAACCACAAGATGGTCCCTTCTTATCACCCCTTCTGCTCTGCACCTGTCCCTCCCTACCAAAAAAAAAAAAAAGAAACAAAACAAAAAACAAAAAACAAAACCCCTAGTCCTGATCTTAATTACCCCTAACAGTGCCCTAAACAAAGTATTTATAAGGCTTACTGCGTTTGTCTTCCCGTTCCTATTAATAAAGTCTGGGAATGTAGGGAAGAAATACGGTGGGTGACAGGGTTGTTAATGGTGCCTCACCTTAAATGCATTTTAAAATATGTAAATCAATAAAAAAATTATTTGTAATAGCAGCCTAAGAGTGCTGGTTAGCCTGGCACGGAGTGAAATGCATGCTACAAGCCCTATTACCATACATCCTGGGAGCTGTAGTTAGGATTAATCTGTCAAAGGGGATGGTTTAGTGTTGATGAATATGACATGTGACCATTAACGATGTTGATTTTATCTCCCGAGATTAGCATGATTTACTTCGGATGGATAATAATGTCATTTGCTTGATGCAGTAGATCTGTTTACGAGCTGATTAAATTGTAAGGCCTTGCCTCATTTCATGCTATTTGGTTTACAGCTTCATTACCACAATCACAAAAGCTGGGGAAATGTCCCACATTCCATGTCACAATAAATCACTGCTTCACGTTGCTGGGATGGGTTTTAGCAGTTCTGCCCAGCAAGGACCATTCTTGGCTCCCCACTAATCTGTGATCCAGAATACATTAGGGGGATCCTCGGGAACACTGGAATGAGAGGGGGCAGGAATCCTCTCAGATCTTTTAATTGAGATTAAGGAAGTCCTTGAGTAATTAGCTGTAACAAATTACCTTATTATTTAGACAGTGAAGTCACTGTTTTTGTTGTAGGGATGATTACCATAAATACACAGGAAAGTGACACTCAAAGAATAAGAGGGAAGCTTGGAAGCAAATTTTATTTTCAACCCATTTTCTTGTGCTTTGGGGAGAGGGGGTGATCTGAATGCAAGGTAAGTAGGGGACCTATGCATTAGGTCAACCCTGCCATGCTTCTTCAAAGTGGAGCGGGAGGGGCTGGGCACCACACACCCACAACACAGCATTGGCCACCTCAGCACCTCTAGGTGGGATATGGGTGAAGCAGAGGGAAGAGAGAAGAGCACCTGGCACCTGGGTCAGAAGAGAGATGTGAACTACAGAGCTGTTAACTCCACGCCAACTCTGCCCAGACCGAGCTGGCAGTCGGGTTCTTACTCTGCGCATGGGGGAGCAAATGGGGGCACATGAGATGGAAAAGACAGGTTATTTACCCCTTGAGAAGTAAGGGAGGCAGAAGAAACAGGCTGAAATGACTGTGTTTCTATTAACACCTAAGAGTTTTTGAGTTCTTATCACCTGCCAGATCCTGTTCTTTCCACTGACACAACTCTGTGAGGTTGGTATTATTATTCTCATTCTGTGTTATATGAAACTCAGACTTGGGGCAGGAGGGTGGAGGGAGGTTAAGTGATACGCCCAAGGTCACAGAACCAGCCAGTGACAGAGCTGAAATTTGGCACAGTACCTATATGCTGAGCTTGCATTTGATTCAAGGTGAAGCCATTTCAGCAGAGGGTCAAGGAGGGAGAATTTTCAGGACTTCTGCTTCTTACTCCTGAATTGAAGCCTGTGACACTGAATGGCCTTCTCTGCAAAGAATTCAGGATCAACAGTAATCAAGAGCACTGAAGCCAGGTTTTAAATGAGAACTTCAGTAAGATTTTATGATGAGCAAAATCAAAGAAGACTTAAGACTATACTTCCTCCAGGCCAGGCCTATGGAAATAGAAGGCAATCATTTCAAAGGGTAAAGGCAGCCTCTCTCTGCTTCTCAGCATTTCCTTAGGACACCAATGGGTAAAGGGCAGGAATTGTGGCTTTCCGAAAGTTCTGCAGGTGAGGCAACTCCAAAATTCTAAAGCTCAAAGTGCAATCGCACTTCTGAATTTGAGATGCCACCTCAAGTGTCTGCATCCCTTAACCAGAACTCATCACTGTGTCCTTGTCGGAGGGCCCACTAGTGGCCCTCCAGTTTCCCTTCTCCTGTTTTTCCTATTCCAGAATCCTTATTTGTAATTGATTTTAATAAAATAAAGACTACATTTCTCAGCCCCTCTTGGTGCTAGGTGGTCCATATGACTAATATGGCAGCCATTTATTGAGCATCTACTCCGAGCGAGGCACTGTGCTGAGAGTTGGTCGAGATAAAGATACTTAAGGTGCAAACCCTGTCATTAGCCAGCCAGGCTGAAGGTCCCTCCATCAATCACTAATCTGGCAATTTGTTGGGTGCTTAATTGACCTATCAGTCAGTTGGCATGCCAACTATTTGATCAATGGCCAGACCCTTGCCTTAGCAGGCACTGGTCCTAGTATTGAACTCTCAGGGTGCATAGATGGGGATACTTTGGCTGCAGTCCCAGGACGTGTAGAATTTGATGCCAGGCATAGGGATAAACTCCCAAGAAATTGACATACCTTTATCTTACATCATACCTGAAAATTAACTAAAGACTTAAATGTAAGACCAAACACCATAAAACTCTTAGAAGAAAATATAAAGAAAAATCTCCTCAACATTGGTCTTGGCAATTATTATTTTTTTGGATATTACACCAAGAGCACAAGCAACAAGAGCAAAAGTGGACAAGTGGTATTACATCAGACTAGAAAGCTTGTTACAGCAAAAGAGACAATCAAAAAAGTGAAAAAGCAACCTGCAGAATGGAAGAAAATATTTGTAAACAATGTATTAAATGAAGGGTTAATATCCAAAATATATAAGGAACTCATACAATTTAATAGAAAAAAAACAAACAACAACAACAACAACAACAACAAAAACCCATTTAAAAATGGGCAGAGGACCTGAATAGACATTTTTCCAAAGAAGACATACAACTGGCCCAGGTACATGAAAGGCACTCAACATCACTAATCATCAGAGAAATGCAAATCAAAACCACAATGAGATATCATCTCACACCTGTTAAGATGACTATTATTTAAAAGATGAGATAACAAGTGTTGGCAAGAATATAGAGAAAAGAGAACCTTTGTACACTCTTGCTGGGAATATAAAATGGTACAGTCATTATGGAAAACAGTATGAAGTTTCCTCAGAAAACTAAAAATAGAGCTACCGTATGATCCAGCAATCCTACTTCTGGGTATATACCAAAGGAAATGAAATAAGTATCTCTAAAAGATATCTGCACTCCCATGTTTATTGCAGCATTATTCACAGTAGCCAAGATATGGCATCAACCTATGTGTTCATGGATAGATGAATGGATAAAGAAAATGTGATACACATACACTTAAAAACTAAGGAAATCCTGCCATTTGCAACAGTGTGGATGGACCTGGAGGACATTATGCCAAGTGAAATAAGCCAGACACAGAAAGACAAATACTGTGTGATACCATATATATGAATCTAAAATAGTCAAACTCATAGAAAGCAAAGAGTAGAATGGTGGGGGAAATGAGGAAATATTAGTCAAAGGGTACAAACAAAGTTATAAGATGAATAAGATCTGGGGATATAATGTACGGCATGGTGATTATAGTCAATGATACTGTATTGTATACTTGAAATTTGCTAAGAGAATAGATCTTAAGTGTTTTCGCCACACACACACACACACAGTAACTAGGTGAGGTGATGGATTTGTTAATTGACTTGATTGTGGTAACCAATTCACAATGTACCCCAATAATGCTCTGGCTATGCAACCATGACAACCCCTCTATGAAAGCGCCCCCAACCCCATTGCCTTGTTGGGGGCTTCTGGCAAATGGAAGCCATATCCCCTCTGGGGTATCTTGTCCTCCCAGGATGTGGTGCCTCCAATCACTTCCCATCTCCTAGGTCTGCCTCTTGGTCATAGAGGCTTCCTCTATAACCCTCATCTCTCTGTCTCTTCAAGTTTGACATTTGTTCCTTATGCAGATATTCTAAGGGAAAATGAATATATTAAAGGGAACATGAAGACCTTTCCATTCCTTGTATTCAGAGACCCTGTGCTCTCCTTCCTAGCACCAGACCACCCTCTGGGGATGGAGAGAGACCCTGTGCTCTCCTTCCTACCACCAGACCACCCTCTTGGCCCTCTGGGGATGGAGAGAGAGAAGGGGTGCAGCCTGGAATGTCTTTCGTGGGGTGGACTTTGAAGTCAGGCAAAGGGCACAGCCCAAGGTAGGGCAGAGAGGCAGCCATCCTGGGAGTCCAGAGGCTGGTCAAAGCAGAGAGCTGGGAACTAGGTACTCTGATAAAGGGAAATGTCACAGCTGAAGAAGGGACAAATGAAACAAATAGGAAGAAAAATATGGGGGTAGACGAGGTCAACCCAGAATCACCCCTTTTCTGTGTGGGTTGAGGGCATTTTCCTAGGATGGGAAAGGGGATTCTTGCCTGTATCAGTTACCTATTGCTACAAGAAAAAGATTGCAAAATTTAGGGGCTTAAGATGATAACAACATAATTTTGTTCATGAATTGGCAATTTGGGTGGAGTTTAGTGGGCGAGAGCTTGTCTCTGCTTCACTTAGGGTCAGCTGGGGCAGCCCGAAGACTGTGGGCTGGAATCTTCTGAGGCTTGTCACTCCATGCTGGCTATTGATGCCACTGCTGGCTGGGACTTCAATTATAGCTATCATCGGAATACCTACACTTCGCCTATCCATGTGGCTCTCTCAAAGCATGGGGTTCCGAGAGCGAGCATCTCTAGAGGAGGCAGTTTCACCTGTCCTGACAGCCTCAGAAGTCAAACAGCATCATTTCTGCTCTGACCATAGCCCTGCCCAGATTCAAGGGGAAGAAGCACAGACCTCACTCGCCAAGGGAGGTGTGTCAACTTCATAGTGTAAGAAGGCCCAGAGGATGGGGTATATCGATGCCACCATCTTTGGAAAATACAATTGGCAAAATGTTTCTCATAAGCCTTCCTCAAGGGTTTCAGGCCAATTTCTTAGTCCAATTTCTTCTATTTTCTCTCCTTGGTTATATATCACTTACACCCTAGGTTTCAACTCTCTTTTCTCTGCTTACAACTCATAAATTTACGTCTCCAGTGCTGACCTGCTGCAGGCATCAGAAACTCAACCTATACAAAACTCATACTCTGTATCTCTCCGCTAAAGCCTGCTCTGTCTCAGAATTTCTGCCAGGTACCCAGAAGTAGCAGACTCCTGGTTAGGCCTCCATCTTCAAATCCATTCTCCCCTTTTTCCTTGCACATGGCCACCGGGGCAGAAACTACATTTCACAGTCTTCCTGGAGGCTGGGTGTGGCCAGGTGACTCTGAGCAACTCCTTACTCACTTGTCCATAAGGATATCTCTTGCTCTGGACTTCCTGTCTCTCCCCTTGCCACGGGTGGGAAGAGTGCCCATATTTAATCACATCAATGAGTATAATATACTAGGGGATGAAGGAGCACCAACATGGAAGAAACTTGGGTCTCTGAGTGATGTCATGGAGAAGAGCAGCTTCCCCAGAATAGATCACAGAGACCTAAGAGGAACTTCCATCTGATTTAAGTCACTGTATTTGGGAGTCTTTGTTCCAGCAGCATAGCTCAATACCAAAGGCTAAAGACCCCAGGATCATATTTGCCTTCCCTTTTTCCTTTATAGTCCTTGCCCTTCACTAAGTTCCGTCCATTTTACCTCCTCGCTGTCCCCTGGAACTGTCCTTGCTTTGCCTGTCCTGCATCTTCTCCCTTTTCAGCTCTTGCTTTCTCCTGTCTGACCCACCTGACCTCTGAATTGGTCTCTTTATCTCCAGTCTCTCATTGTTCCATCCTTAATGGAACTCTTCTGCTCAAAAGACCTTTGGTAAGCTCCCAGTTGCTTATCAGAGAACAGGATACCATCTGTTTCCACCACATTCCCACCTACTCCCTCTGCTATAGCCACATCCCTACCAAACACCTTCATGGGCTGTCCTGCCTCCATGCTTTTGATCCTGTTGGTCCTTCCTCCTGGTTTCCCAAATCCCCCATTTTCCACCCATCAAATGCCTATTCATTGTCCAAGTCCAGATCAATTGCTGCTTCCTATCCAATGCCACACCCACCTATGGGAATTAATCCTGCGCCTCTCCTGATTATGGGAATTAATCCTGTGCCTCTCCTTATCGCAGCCCTCCTTAAGGCAACAGCTGTTTCTAGGACCCGCTAGACTGAACAGTAAGTTTTCTGAGGACAGACATCATGTCCTGATTGTCTTCTCGCTGCTTCCATGCCTAAGTGAATGCTGGGTATGCAATAGGTGCTCATTACATGCCTGCTAGTTGAATGATCACTTTCCATGGCTGGAGGTTCACAACTCTGACTGGGCGGTGGTCTTGCTACAGGTGACCAAGGTTGTCTTTCCTCTCACCTTGGGGACTCCCCCAGGGAACCCCAAGGAGAGCAAGTGGGGCTGCTTTTCCCACATTTCCCTGTGAGCTGGGGAAGGAGCAGCCATGGGCATTCTGTCAGCTCTGTGAGCAGTACCTATGAATTGAAGTACACAGGTTTTATAGGTATGGGCTTTGGAGTGAGACATCTCAGGCCTTGAATTTCAGCTCACACTTGTTAGCTATGTGACTTCAGGCATGTTACTTAACCTCTCTGAATCTCAGTTTTCTCTTTTATAATATACTATTAATATAGTACTTACCTCCTAGAGCTCCTGTAGGGATTTAAAAAGATATAAAGATATAAAGCTCTTGGACCAAGGAAAATGCTCTCTAAATGATAATAATGATAACAATAATAATAATCCAATGTATTTTCTGTGATCTGAGACTCTGCCTGTGAGAGGGTACCAGAGCAGGCTCAGCTCAAGGTCTGGCCCTTGCTGTCAGATGGGGTTTCCTTATAGACAAAGGTCCAAGAATGTGCACTGTCACGACTCTCTTGGTCCCTGCTGGGCAGTTTGCTGGGTAATCCCAGAAGGTAGAGGAGAGGGAGTAACCTAGTGGAGCAGGAGGGAGGGGCCAGCTGCCTATGGCTAACCCCAAAGGGGCAGGATTCAGCTAGATCTGGCTGGCATCAATAGCCAAGGGTCCAATGTCAAGAGTACAGAGATGGGCAGGCTGCAGAAGCTTCTAGGAGGCCAATGGCTCCCCACATCAAGTGAACTGCCAGAATCATCTCACAGTGGTCAGTATGCTGTAGTATAAAGTATCTAGACCTGTGTGGAAAAAGGGGTCTCGATCCCCAGATGACCAGGCTTAGATTCTAGAAGAGGAAAGATACTGAGAGTAGCTGGAATAAGGCCTGCAGATGGTGGGATCAGAGAAGAAAGCTATATTCTCCCTAAATACTCCATACACTAAGCCTGCGGGCAGCAGACCATATCCAAATCCTCTTCTCTGGCAAGGAGGAAGATTCCTGCTTCCCACTGATTCAGGGCCTAGGTGATTGGATCTGTAGGTTGCAGCTATCTGAGTGGGACTAGAATAAATGGGTCCATTGGTGTGTTGGTAAATGCTTAATAAACAGGTCTCTGGGGAAAAAAGCCTCTACTTGTAGTGTTTGTCATTTACTGTGGTGTAAATACTTCCACTGTGGCTGATTTCAATCTATCAACATAACACCACAGAATGAGTTGGGAAGAGATGTGCATAACTGGCTCTTATGAGCCACTATGAGCTGATTGCAGCATACTATGGGGTGGGGCCTAATGCTTGCATTAGAGAAGACGGGCAGATTTGTGTGGCTTCAGAGTACAGAAGGGTAAAGGCCACTATGCAGTTGTAAAAAGCACAAAAAATAATGGCCCTGGAGTTTAATGGCCTATAACAGAATCCTACCTCTGCCACTTCCTGGCTGTGTGACCTTGGGCAACTTACTTTACCTCTCTGTGCCTCAGGTTTCTTCATCTCTAAAGTGGGGCTAATCATAGTGCCTACTTCACAGAGTTATTGTGAAGGTCATACAGGTTAATACTGGTCTATGAGTTTGGCAAATGGCATTTATTAGAGTTAATCACACAGAGTAGTTGGAGTGTACCCTGGGACAGAATAATTTAGAAAGGAAACCCCAGAGTTCCTCGGGGCATTGCCCAAGGACATGCTCTTTTTATAAGTAAATCTTGGATTTCCTTCAAGATCAAGGATTTAAAATCTTTGGGTCCATGGACTATCTGAAAGTATTATTATTATTATTATTATTTATGCCTACAGTACCTGGTCTTCCTAGTACTAACCAGGCCTAACTGGCCCTGTTTAGCTTCCAAGATCAGACATCGAGCTTGTTCAGGGTGGCATGGCTCCAGTGGGACGCGAACCCAGGGCCTTCTGCGTGTAAAGCAGACATGCTAACTGCTACACTATGGCACCACGTCCTAAAATTATTTTTCCAGTGCTGAGTATATGTACTTATTTCTATAAGGAGGGGCCATGGGTTTTATCAAATTCTCAAAAAAAATCCTGTGGTTTCTGCATTCTTCTTTCAGCCCACAAAAGGCTTAAGAACTAGTGATGTGGAGGGTGTAGAATTCCTACACCACAGGAATTGCCTCTGGAGGGTGTGGGGGAGAGATGTTTGTAAAATGTGTAAAAGAAAAATGGCAAAAACACAGATAGACATGCAGA
This sequence comes from Pteropus medius, assembly GCF_902729225.1. Taxonomy (NCBI): domain Eukaryota; kingdom Metazoa; phylum Chordata; class Mammalia; order Chiroptera; family Pteropodidae; genus Pteropus; species Pteropus medius. Next base: position 48,394,236 of record NW_024344378.1, read on the forward strand.
GAGTTCAGCCTAGAACTCTGAAATGTCTGTCCTTTGTTGAGACCTGAAGTCGAGAAAGCTTCTAACAACAGAGCAACCAAAACACTTACATTTATGAATCTCTATTTCTGCTTTCTCTTTACCCTTTCCAGTCCTAGGAGTCTCCTCTTCCTTTCTTCAAGAACCCCCACACCGCCCACACCCTCTGGACCCAGCATAGGTGTACCCTGAGGGCCACTGCTGTGTAGGTGTATGGAGACATGATTAAAATTTGCTCAAGTGTTGCTATGATTCATTGATGCCATTTGTGTTCTTTTTGGTTGTGGTTTGTTTCTTTTAGGTTTCTGTAGTTACACTATAATTATTTAAGGTAGAGTTAGTGCAGAGTTGATTTAGCATCGGTCTACCTCTGTTTTGAGTTGCAGGCTGTGTTCAGGTTTTTTACCAATAACACGGAAGGGGGTGGGAGGTAGGTTTATAATACTACTCCCTTTCTACCCTATTGGTTTTTTTTTTTTTTAAAAGTCAATCCCTTCTTCTTGGCTTGGTATTGTGTTGCAGGGTGCAAGGCCAAAATAAACAGTTATCTAACCAAAGGTCTTTATAGAGGTAAAAATTACTTTTGACCAATCCTACTCTAAATTAGTGCAGTATACAACTCCAGATACCTAAAAGGAACAAAACTTACCAACCCCGAATCCCCAAATTACAACTTCTATGGGCTTACCAAGTACCACTACTGCCCACTTTATCAACAAGAATTTGTGGTTAGAGGTAGAAGTCACCATCCAATGACCACCCCATCCCCCTGCCCCCAGCCGCCTGCTGGAAACCCACCAACAAGAGAGCTTTCCTCTGACTCTGGTTCTGAGTGACCTCATCTATGTATTGCAGGGGAGTCTGCTAGTGTTTTATCCCAACTTCCATGCTTTTCGTTCCCCTGAGTAACAGAATCCTGGATTTATTTGAGGCAGCAGTGTGTCCAGCTAAACATTACACTTCCTGCCTCCCCTGCGGCTAAGCATGACCATGTGACTAAGTTTTACTTGATAAGGTATAAGCTGAAGAGTGTGTGTGGATTCCAGATAGACTCATTAAAAGTGGGGGAACCCTTTTACCTCTTTTCACTCTTCCTTCCTGTTGTTTGGAATGAGGTGATAGTTGCTGAGCTCAAGCACCATCTTAGATTCAGAGGTGATGTGAGGATGAAGGCTTCCTGGTTGCGCTAGCACAGTTGAAAAACAGAAGGACCCTGGGTCCCTGATGACCAAGGGCCATTCTTAGCCTGAACTGTCCACTTTCAGAATGAAAGAAGAGAATGTTTATCTTCTTTAAGTCACAATTTAAGGGTCTTTGTTATTGTCAGTAAATGTAATTTCTAACTGATGCATGACAACTCACTCAGCCCTAGTTTTGTGCCATGGGCAAAGGCATTCAAAGTTCCTCTAAGGCCACTGCTACTTTTCTTCTTACTCACTTTGGAAGAAGCATCTTGCCCAAGAGAGCCCAATTCTTTCTCATCTTTTCTCCCTTGTCTTTTGTTTTTTCTTTTTCTCTGTCTTCCCCTCTCTCTCTTCTTCTCTTCTGTCCTTCCCTTCTCCTCCTTCCCTCTCATGTTTATTGAACATCTACTATGTTCCAGGTACCACGCTAGCTGTCGGGACTAGAAATAGGTATAGGAGACAGGGACTGTCAGAGTCAAGGCTCTCAGGAAAATGTAAAGAGAGTATGATAGTGGGACAGACAGGTGCTACAGGAGCAAGGAGAAGGGCATTAGATCCAATGGGAAAGACCTGGGGGGCTTCTAGGAGGTGGCGACACTGGCTTGAGATTTAAAGCAGGAGTTTTGAGTTGCTGGTTTTTAAGAAGAAAAGGCAGAGGATAAAGGTTCTAGACACAGGAAATAGCAGTGTGGTACAGTGATTAAGAACTTGAGCTCTGGAGCACAGACATGTTACTTCTCTCTAGTCCTCAGTTTCTTCACCTGCCAAATGAGAATAGTAATAGTAATAGGACTAGATGAGTGTCTGGAAAGTAAGTGTGCAATACATATTATTTATTAACACTATTATTATTGGTAAATGTGCTGCTCACTTATGGTATGCACAGTCTTATATTAGTTTTGGAGAAAAGTTTCACAGAGACCATAAATGACTTGTCCATGGTCACACAACTATGAAGAGGTACCACTCGAACCTAAGTGTCCTCATCCCTAGTCCAGTGGTCTTTATACCTCTACCCTCTGCCTTTGGGTTAAGTGCCAAGGGAATGCAAAGAATGAATAAAAAAGAAACATCAGTGGGGAGAAAACCTGGAGGGCTCCCTGGAAGAGATGAGTCTTGAGAGTTTTGAAGGAAGGGACAGGGGAAGGCATTCCAGAGAAGGAGTGTATGTTGAACACCACCAACCAAGGTGTTGGGGGCTAATTGGCTTGGCAGGATGTCTGAACTGTGAAGATTTGTGAGACATAAGGTATGACAGGCAAAGATGAGCCAGATCAGATTATAGACACTCTGATAGCCAGGTGGTAGAGTGAGATGGCAATTTGAGCCTGTGGGCCACAGGGAGCCACAGTTAGTTCTTGAGCAAGAGGGCTGGTCATAATGAAATGAGACTTGGGAAGAAAAGGAGGAAAGAAATCTGTCTTTACCAAGAGCTAGTATGGGTCAGGAAGTACGTTGGGTATTTTCACACTTATTATTTCATTTGAGCCTCACAACAACCCTGCTGGGTTGGTGTCAATGTCCTAAACGCACCAAGCCTCAATGGAGGCAGAGCAGCGGGATGAGGCCTGGATTGGTTCAGACTCTGGCTAGAAGTGATGAACACCTGAGGAAGTGAAATGATAAGATGTTTATATTCACTTCAAAATAATGAGGAGGCAAATTGGAGGGGGTCAAGGAGAAATAAGACTGACCATGAATTGATAACTGTGGAGGCTGGGTGATGGGTTTATGGAAGTCCATTAGGCCATTTTCTCTACCTCCAGTTGTGGGCTACCTCATCGGTGTTTGTTCGAAATCTTCATAATAAAAAGTAAAATAATAACGATAACACTGAAAATTGAAAAACATCAGAAAAAACAATTATGTTCACCATTCTCTCTCCCAGTTGAGAAAGAATCTCTGTTTCCCAGGCATTGTTGTGTTTTAAAATCTTTTCAACTGAGAGCAGCCAATGTGAGAATCTTTGCATAAACTCCATCTCTCACAAGCTACCTGACCTCAAGCTAGTATTCTTTCTCTGCCGAACCTCAGTTCCCTGATCTATAAAAAGGGGCGAGGATTCTAAAGATCTCATGGAATTGTGAAATTTAAATGGGATAATATAGGCTGGACATCATCCATAACAGAGTGAGCAGGTCAGCCTGAGCTTTGCAGTCACTCTGAGCATAACTAGACTCTAGTCACAGTGAGTGAGGAATCCTAAGCCAACACGGACAAAAGAGGCTATCAGATGGCCTCTCAGAGACAGGGCTCCCCTTCTGGGCAACTTTTACCCAATGCACAAGGAATCCATCAACTAGAAGGGCTTTTTCGTCTGCCTTTCCTTACTGCTGAAAGGCCATCCAGCACAAAGATACTAGTCACTCAGTGTCACCACCAGAGGTAGAGATGGGGGCAAGGATTGAATGGAGAGAAAGGCTTGGGCCGTTTCTGCTGGCCTTGCAACTGGCTTCCAGGACTTGGTCTCAGTTTTTACACCTGTGTCTGGTAAAGAGATGAACAGCTCTTGGTAAGGGTTAAGCCCTAGGAAATAATCAGCGAATGAGAGCGTGAATGAATGCATGAATGTGTAGGGATCACTTCAGTATGACAGACAAGGTGACCCGTTGGAACCTCGAGGGTGGTGGCGGGAGCTCCCAGGGCTGGGAGCTGGGCCAACTCTAGGACAGAGAAAGAGAGCAAGAGGAACACAATAGCAGAAGCTAGAGCAGGTGAAGTGCAGAATATAAGGTTCGCAGCAGGAGAGGAGCGACTAGTTACAAGGAGGAGACTCCAGGACACAGCTCCGGAAAGGCATGCGAAAGTAGAGGCTCTGGGTCTGACCATCAAGCCGGCCGGCGCACTGGACCGGGTTCCGGGTCTCCTTCCGCTACGCCAGGCTCCGCAGCGCCGCCTGGCGGACACGTCGCGCTTCGCTCGGGCTTCAGCTGCAGCGGAAAGATCAGAAAAACGTGGGAGAGCGCCCCGAGCGCGCCGCGGGGAGGGGCGTTTGTTCCCCAACGGGTTGCATTGGCCAGAACTCGCGGCACATACTGTTACCTTCCGTTCTCTAACCGCGTACCCAGGGTGACTCAGCTCCGTTCAATACGTCGGGGAGCCCTTTTTTCTCTCAGCCCTCGGCCCCAGCTCCGGAATTTTGCTGCCTCCTGAGCAGCTTCTCCGAAAAAGATGTCTCATTAATATTTCAAGGATTTTTGGTTTTGATTTTTGTTAATAAAATACTAAGAGTGGGCGTGAAGTTACAAACGTGGCCAGTTCGTCTCCCTTCAGGTTCCAGAAGTGAAATTCCAGGGCTGGGGAATTTCTAGGTACATCCCCGCCCAAGAGGGTCCGGGCGGGCGAGGCGTAGCGGCACAAGGACCCTTGTATGAAGACGCGAGGCGAAGGAAGGCGAAGCATGTGGGCGGAGTGGCTAAGGGCGTGTGGCTGGTGCTGGTGAGAGGATGAGCAGGGGCCTAGCTTTCACATCCCAAGCCGTGAGCGCTGGAGTCGATCCGAACTCGGGCCGCACCACCTCCTTGAACGTCCTCTCCTCGCACTTAGCGGGAGATGGATGTCTGTCTGAGAGTCTGGGGGTGACAAGTTTCCCCATAGGCCGGGGTTCTCGAGGAGCCAGGCTCAGTCTGGCCCAGTCCAGTCTCGTAGCCGGACCGGAGTGGGAGCTGGGCTGCGGTGTCCCGGGGCACCACCGGCCGGGGTCCTCCTCGTTCATCAGCTCTCATTCCCGGAGTCAGGGAGTCCAGGCAGGAGGGTAGGAAGTGCAGGAGGCTGCCACCCTCTGGGTGGCGGCGTTGGAGCCTGATTCTCCACCAAGTCCTTTCTAGGCAGAGGCCTGGGAGTTTCCCGCTGCATCACAGGGGCTGCTGTGCGTGCAACCCGGGAAAAGGCCGTGCAGCCGAGAGGCTGACGCTGAGAGAAGGTTGGAAAATCTCAAAGTTATCAACCTCGGAGCAAATGGTGGCGGGGGCCGCGCGTACGACAGACCGAGGCCAGAGGCGGAGGGTGGCCTCTGCTCGGCGGTGAGCCTCCAGAGGCAGCAGGGGGAGTTTGACACCGAGGGAGGCCAGTGGCTGGGAGAAGCCAGAAAGGCCTGACCCTAGGGAGAGGGAAGTTCGGGGTACGCCCTCAGCGCCTCGACTGCGTGGTCCGGGGATCCTAGGAAAGGGGCGCTCAGTGCCCAGAGCTCCCGCGGACCTGGAGGGCGAGCGCTCAAACAGCCATAAGTCCAGAGTCATTCTGAGGCCTGGAGTATGAGTGTGTGTGTGTGTGTGTGTGTATGTGTGTGTGTACGCGTGTGCGTGTGTGTGCGCGCGCGCGGATGGGGTCGGCTGGGCCTCAGGACCCCCTCCCCCCAAAAAAGACTAGGGCTCTTCTCTGTGTAGTTCCATTGGCCCTTCAGGCAGCTCAGTCCCACCGCTTAATATGAGGAGAATGGAGCGATGCGCACCGCAGAGATCCGCGCTGGGGTAGAGGGTCCCACAGCGCCTTTGCGGAGCAGAGCTCACAGCCCAGAATGGCACTCGGTGCCCACTTGGTCGCCCCAGCGAGGCCGGCAATGAGCGCCGGGACCATCACGGGATTGAATTTGAAGGGGCTTTGGGTCCCGCCCTGGCGCGCTGTCCTGCAGCACAGACTGGGATAGAGCTCGGCTGCAGAGAAATCCGGACGCGGAAAAGCAGCCGCGGCGCCAGCCTGCGGTGGGTTCCGACTCGGGAGAGAGGAAGGAGCCGGAGGGGTCGGGGTGGGGGAGCCGGAGGGGGTCGGCTGGCGGCCACCTCTGGCCCTCCGCAGCTGGAAGAAAAGGAAAGCGAACTCACTTTCCCCCGAGAGACAGGAGAGTTCCGGCGCGCTCTCCCCAAGCCTGGGAAACAGGTTTCCAAGGGCCGTCTGTCTTCAAGTCTATGCCGGCTGCCCACCCAGGACAAGGGATCCTTAGAAAGCAAAGGGAGGGACAGTGGGCAGCGGCACCTTCTCGGGGCCGAAGCTCGGCGGGCGAGTCTGGGCCTGCACTGCTCTCTGCACAAAACGAAACCCAAACTCCCAAGAATCTCAGGAGGAAATTTTAAAAAATATTTTTTCCTTTCACTTTTAATAAACAGGCTTCTGGGAGAAAAATTAAAAACGAAACGAGCGATAGCTAAGGACACTGTCTTTCCAAATTGTGAAATCCCCTTTAAAAATATTTTTCCTAAGGCCAACCCCAGGACTGGCCCGCCCTTCCGAAGCTTTTGCCTCTTCCTGAAAATCACAACAAAACAATCGGAAATGCGGCCACAGTCCTGGGAAGGAGTAGCCGTGTGGCCCAGGGGACCTACATCGGCTAAAACTGCCATGCTCTTCTTTAACTAATAATAATAATAATAATAATGAAAAAACTTTTAATACATCAAATATACGGAATTTTAATCTTAAAAGCAATACATTGTCTATTATTTTAGTACATGACGTAAACCTTACTTGTCCCCTTCTCAACGGGTGGACTTAAAAATTAAAAATAGTTAAGTGTTCCTTTTAAAGAACAAAATAAGGCAAATGAGGTTTTGGAATAGAATTGTTTTTCTTTTTTTTTTTTTTGTTTTCTTCCAGAATACATACAAAAAAATACCCATTCTCTTCCGATGGTATACACCTTAAAAATAATTGTAATTTGAAATCAGAGCTGACAAATTGTGACTTGTTTTGTTTTTTTCTTCTTTTTTTGTAACAAACATGCATGTAAATTGTGTTTCAATCAGACATTAAATAAGAACGTACAATACAATCATAGCAATTTTAAAGTAACATTAAAGAGAAGACCTCTAGTTCTGTGGCGGTTTTGTATTTATTTGTAATCTACAAGGGACGGAGGGTTTGTTTTCCATTTTTACCCTCAAGTTTTAATTTTTCCCCCTTTTTCTTTTTACCTACGGAGCTCAAACTAAATAATGCACTTTAGAACCACGGGTCCGCTTGGAGCTAACATAAATAAATACCAGTGTCCACCAATGATGCAGTCCTCAAATGAACACTTTCTCAATTATTTTTTCCTTCTTTTTCTATAAAAAGTCAAATGATATTTTTTCAACTTTTATAAAGTTTGGATGGGGAGGTGAGGTGTGGGGAAGGGGAGTTTCCCACCGGGTCTCGGTCGCTGTTTTGGGTAGATAGATACGATATATATATTTTTGTTTTCCTGGCCCGGGTCATCCCCACGCTCGGTGACAGTAGCTTCTCCCTGTTCCCGCCCCTCCCTCGGCTCCTCCCCTCCCCCCAGCTCCTTTCTCTCTTGCTAACCCCCTCGACGGTCCCTCACTGATACCCCAGCGCCGAGGCCGTGGTCAGTCTCTGTCCGTAGAGGGCGTAGGGGGAGTAGTAGGGTCCGGTGGCGGCGGGCACGGGCACCGGAGCGCCAGGCGTGGGGAGCGGGCTCTTGGAGTAGGGGTGGTAGCGGCTGCTCAGTCCCAGCGCGTGGTGGGGGCTGCGCAGCGCCAGCGTCCCGGGGCTGCCGGGAGCGCCCGACGTGGGGATGTGCATGTGGCAAGCCATGGCTGCTGCTGCGGCACTGGCCAGAGACGACGAGCTGGGGTAGCCCGACAGGAGTTTGTCTGTCCCGGGGAAGGCCGTATGGGTCCGCAAGTGGCTCAGCAGCTCTTCGGACGTGGCGAAGCGCTTGTCGCACGGCCCGTTAGCCGACACCCAGTTGCAGATGTGGGGGAGTGGGTCGTTAGGAAGCATGAAACCGTAAGGGTAGAGGGGATGGCCCGCCAGGGAAGGCGGTGTGGCGCCGGCAGCAGCCGCTGCCGTTAGCGAAGAGTGCACGCCGTGCAGCGGGTGTGTGGGGTACACCAGCGGGTATCCAGACTTGAGTGCTGCGGCCGCCGCGGCCGGATCATGGGCGCACGATGCACTGGCTGCCGCCGCCCCAGCCAGGTGGCTGGCGCAGTGGTAGCTGAGGCAGTACGGGTCCCGGCACAAACTCGCTGTCATTACGGACGGCGGCGAAGCCCCGGCCAAGGGGCTCGAGCCGGCCGGCTTACTGCAGCCCAGCGAGCCCGCCGCAGCCGCCGCCAGCTGTGCCCCCACGAGGCTGCCGGGCTTGGTAGGGTCGAGCGCCACGCCGTGTGGCAGGAACTGGGGCGGGTAGCCGGCGTAGGCGCCAGCCAGGCTGCCTGGGTAGGTCATACCCGCGGGAGGCAGAGGGAACACTGTCTGACCCGGCTTGTAGGGCGATACCGGTGCTACCAGCCCAGAGCCCAGCACCGAGGAGGAGGTGGGCGCGCTAGGGCCCGAGCCCGAGCTTGAGCCTGATGAGCCGCCACAGTCCGAGCCTAGAGCCTTGCCTCCGGGGCCTCCATCTGGGTGCTGGTTCACGTCCACATTAATCCCGCCGCCGCAGCTAATCCGGCCGTGCGCCAGCCCGGTGGGTCCCCCTTCGGCCGAGGCGCCCCCAGAGCCCTTACTGCCGCCACTGCCGCCGCCTGCGTCGGGGTCCTTTTTGTCGTCCTTGCCCTCCGGGCCGCTCCCGGTGGAAGGTAGCATACCTCCTGGAGAGCAGGCCGAGGCGCTGGAGCTTGGGCTGCCTGTCCTGGGCGTGAATGGCTGGCAGGTGGCGCTCGGTACCCGGAATCCGGACTTCTCCGCGGAAACTCCCCCGCCGCCGCCGCCACCCCCGCCGCCACCGCCTCCTCCGCCGCCGCCTCCTGGCTCCTTCTTATCCGAGCCGGGTTTGGAGTACGGCTTGAAACTCGACTTGTCCTCCACGCCGATGTCACTCAGCTTGAGGGGGCCTGACTTTCCGTCCTTGTCACCCCCGGCGCCACCGCCGGCACCGCCCGCGCCACCCCCATTGGAGGCGACCGAAGAGAGTTTGGAGGAGGGCGAGGGGTCGGGCTTTCCGATCTGCGAGCATGTTTGCGCCAACAGCGCCAGCGGGCTCTTCTTGGCATCAAGCTGCGGAGTCA
>NW_024344378.1:48403391-48501512 GCF_902729225.1 Pteropus medius
AGGCATTGTTGTGTTTTAAAATCTTTTCAACTGAGAGCAGCCAATGTGAGAATCTTTGCATAAACTCCATCTCTCACAAGCTACCTGACCTCAAGCTAGTATTCTTTCTCTGCCGAACCTCAGTTCCCTGATCTATAAAAAGGGGCGAGGATTCTAAAGATCTCATGGAATTGTGAAATTTAAATGGGATAATATAGGCTGGACATCATCCATAACAGAGTGAGCAGGTCAGCCTGAGCTTTGCAGTCACTCTGAGCATAACTAGACTCTAGTCACAGTGAGTGAGGAATCCTAAGCCAACACGGACAAAAGAGGCTATCAGATGGCCTCTCAGAGACAGGGCTCCCCTTCTGGGCAACTTTTACCCAATGCACAAGGAATCCATCAACTAGAAGGGCTTTTTCGTCTGCCTTTCCTTACTGCTGAAAGGCCATCCAGCACAAAGATACTAGTCACTCAGTGTCACCACCAGAGGTAGAGATGGGGGCAAGGATTGAATGGAGAGAAAGGCTTGGGCCGTTTCTGCTGGCCTTGCAACTGGCTTCCAGGACTTGGTCTCAGTTTTTACACCTGTGTCTGGTAAAGAGATGAACAGCTCTTGGTAAGGGTTAAGCCCTAGGAAATAATCAGCGAATGAGAGCGTGAATGAATGCATGAATGTGTAGGGATCACTTCAGTATGACAGACAAGGTGACCCGTTGGAACCTCGAGGGTGGTGGCGGGAGCTCCCAGGGCTGGGAGCTGGGCCAACTCTAGGACAGAGAAAGAGAGCAAGAGGAACACAATAGCAGAAGCTAGAGCAGGTGAAGTGCAGAATATAAGGTTCGCAGCAGGAGAGGAGCGACTAGTTACAAGGAGGAGACTCCAGGACACAGCTCCGGAAAGGCATGCGAAAGTAGAGGCTCTGGGTCTGACCATCAAGCCGGCCGGCGCACTGGACCGGGTTCCGGGTCTCCTTCCGCTACGCCAGGCTCCGCAGCGCCGCCTGGCGGACACGTCGCGCTTCGCTCGGGCTTCAGCTGCAGCGGAAAGATCAGAAAAACGTGGGAGAGCGCCCCGAGCGCGCCGCGGGGAGGGGCGTTTGTTCCCCAACGGGTTGCATTGGCCAGAACTCGCGGCACATACTGTTACCTTCCGTTCTCTAACCGCGTACCCAGGGTGACTCAGCTCCGTTCAATACGTCGGGGAGCCCTTTTTTCTCTCAGCCCTCGGCCCCAGCTCCGGAATTTTGCTGCCTCCTGAGCAGCTTCTCCGAAAAAGATGTCTCATTAATATTTCAAGGATTTTTGGTTTTGATTTTTGTTAATAAAATACTAAGAGTGGGCGTGAAGTTACAAACGTGGCCAGTTCGTCTCCCTTCAGGTTCCAGAAGTGAAATTCCAGGGCTGGGGAATTTCTAGGTACATCCCCGCCCAAGAGGGTCCGGGCGGGCGAGGCGTAGCGGCACAAGGACCCTTGTATGAAGACGCGAGGCGAAGGAAGGCGAAGCATGTGGGCGGAGTGGCTAAGGGCGTGTGGCTGGTGCTGGTGAGAGGATGAGCAGGGGCCTAGCTTTCACATCCCAAGCCGTGAGCGCTGGAGTCGATCCGAACTCGGGCCGCACCACCTCCTTGAACGTCCTCTCCTCGCACTTAGCGGGAGATGGATGTCTGTCTGAGAGTCTGGGGGTGACAAGTTTCCCCATAGGCCGGGGTTCTCGAGGAGCCAGGCTCAGTCTGGCCCAGTCCAGTCTCGTAGCCGGACCGGAGTGGGAGCTGGGCTGCGGTGTCCCGGGGCACCACCGGCCGGGGTCCTCCTCGTTCATCAGCTCTCATTCCCGGAGTCAGGGAGTCCAGGCAGGAGGGTAGGAAGTGCAGGAGGCTGCCACCCTCTGGGTGGCGGCGTTGGAGCCTGATTCTCCACCAAGTCCTTTCTAGGCAGAGGCCTGGGAGTTTCCCGCTGCATCACAGGGGCTGCTGTGCGTGCAACCCGGGAAAAGGCCGTGCAGCCGAGAGGCTGACGCTGAGAGAAGGTTGGAAAATCTCAAAGTTATCAACCTCGGAGCAAATGGTGGCGGGGGCCGCGCGTACGACAGACCGAGGCCAGAGGCGGAGGGTGGCCTCTGCTCGGCGGTGAGCCTCCAGAGGCAGCAGGGGGAGTTTGACACCGAGGGAGGCCAGTGGCTGGGAGAAGCCAGAAAGGCCTGACCCTAGGGAGAGGGAAGTTCGGGGTACGCCCTCAGCGCCTCGACTGCGTGGTCCGGGGATCCTAGGAAAGGGGCGCTCAGTGCCCAGAGCTCCCGCGGACCTGGAGGGCGAGCGCTCAAACAGCCATAAGTCCAGAGTCATTCTGAGGCCTGGAGTATGAGTGTGTGTGTGTGTGTGTGTGTATGTGTGTGTGTACGCGTGTGCGTGTGTGTGCGCGCGCGCGGATGGGGTCGGCTGGGCCTCAGGACCCCCTCCCCCCAAAAAAGACTAGGGCTCTTCTCTGTGTAGTTCCATTGGCCCTTCAGGCAGCTCAGTCCCACCGCTTAATATGAGGAAAAGGGAGCGATGCGCACCGCAGAGATCCGCGCTGGGGTAGAGGGTCCCACAGCGCCTTTGCGGAGCAGAGCTCACAGCCCAGAATGGCACTCGGTGCCCACTTGGTCGCCCCAGCGAGGCCGGCAATGAGCGCCGGGACCATCACGGGATTGAATTTGAAGGGGCTTTGGGTCCCGCCCTGGCGCGCTGTCCTGCAGCACAGACTGGGATAGAGCTCGGCTGCAGAGAAATCCGGACGCGGAAAAGCAGCCGCGGCGCCAGCCTGCGGTGGGTTCCGACTCGGGAGAGAGGAAGGAGCCGGAGGGGTCGGGGTGGGGGAGCCGGAGGGGGTCGGCTGGCGGCCACCTCTGGCCCTCCGCAGCTGGAAGAAAAGGAAAGCGAACTCACTTTCCCCCGAGAGACAGGAGAGTTCCGGCGCGCTCTCCCCAAGCCTGGGAAACAGGTTTCCAAGGGCCGTCTGTCTTCAAGTCTATGCCGGCTGCCCACCCAGGACAAGGGATCCTTAGAAAGCAAAGGGAGGGACAGTGGGCAGCGGCACCTTCTCGGGGCCGAAGCTCGGCGGGCGAGTCTGGGCCTGCACTGCTCTCTGCACAAAACGAAACCCAAACTCCCAAGAATCTCAGGAGGAAATTTTAAAAAATATTTTTTCCTTTCACTTTTAATAAACAGGCTTCTGGGAGAAAAATTAAAAACGAAACGAGCGATAGCTAAGGACACTGTCTTTCCAAATTGTGAAATCCCCTTTAAAAATATTTTTCCTAAGGCCAACCCCAGGACTGGCCCGCCCTTCCGAAGCTTTTGCCTCTTCCTGAAAATCACAACAAAACAATCGGAAATGCGGCCACAGTCCTGGGAAGGAGTAGCCGTGTGGCCCAGGGGACCTACATCGGCTAAAACTGCCATGCTCTTCTTTAACTAATAATAATAATAATAATAATGAAAAAACTTTTAATACATCAAATATACGGAATTTTAATCTTAAAAGCAATACATTGTCTATTATTTTAGTACATGACGTAAACCTTACTTGTCCCCTTCTCAACGGGTGGACTTAAAAATTAAAAATAGTTAAGTGTTCCTTTTAAAGAACAAAATAAGGCAAATGAGGTTTTGGAATAGAATTGTTTTTCTTTTTTTTTTTTTTGTTTTCTTCCAGAATACATACAAAAAAATACCCATTCTCTTCCGATGGTATACACCTTAAAAATAATTGTAATTTGAAATCAGAGCTGACAAATTGTGACTTGTTTTGTTTTTTTCTTCTTTTTTTGTAACAAACATGCATGTAAATTGTGTTTCAATCAGACATTAAATAAGAACGTACAATACAATCATAGCAATTTTAAAGTAACATTAAAGAGAAGACCTCTAGTTCTGTGGCGGTTTTGTATTTATTTGTAATCTACAAGGGACGGAGGGTTTGTTTTCCATTTTTACCCTCAAGTTTTAATTTTTCCCCCTTTTTCTTTTTACCTACGGAGCTCAAACTAAATAATGCACTTTAGAACCACGGGTCCGCTTGGAGCTAACATAAATAAATACCAGTGTCCACCAATGATGCAGTCCTCAAATGAACACTTTCTCAATTATTTTTTCCTTCTTTTTCTATAAAAAGTCAAATGATATTTTTTCAACTTTTATAAAGTTTGGATGGGGAGGTGAGGTGTGGGGAAGGGGAGTTTCCCACCGGGTCTCGGTCGCTGTTTTGGGTAGATAGATACGATATATATATTTTTGTTTTCCTGGCCCGGGTCATCCCCACGCTCGGTGACAGTAGCTTCTCCCTGTTCCCGCCCCTCCCTCGGCTCCTCCCCTCCCCCCAGCTCCTTTCTCTCTTGCTAACCCCCTCGACGGTCCCTCACTGATACCCCAGCGCCGAGGCCGTGGTCAGTCTCTGTCCGTAGAGGGCGTAGGGGGAGTAGTAGGGTCCGGTGGCGGCGGGCACGGGCACCGGAGCGCCAGGCGTGGGGAGCGGGCTCTTGGAGTAGGGGTGGTAGCGGCTGCTCAGTCCCAGCGCGTGGTGGGGGCTGCGCAGCGCCAGCGTCCCGGGGCTGCCGGGAGCGCCCGACGTGGGGATGTGCATGTGGCAAGCCATGGCTGCTGCTGCGGCACTGGCCAGAGACGACGAGCTGGGGTAGCCCGACAGGAGTTTGTCTGTCCCGGGGAAGGCCGTATGGGTCCGCAAGTGGCTCAGCAGCTCTTCGGACGTGGCGAAGCGCTTGTCGCACGGCCCGTTAGCCGACACCCAGTTGCAGATGTGGGGGAGTGGGTCGTTAGGAAGCATGAAACCGTAAGGGTAGAGGGGATGGCCCGCCAGGGAAGGCGGTGTGGCGCCGGCAGCAGCCGCTGCCGTTAGCGAAGAGTGCACGCCGTGCAGCGGGTGTGTGGGGTACACCAGCGGGTATCCAGACTTGAGTGCTGCGGCCGCCGCGGCCGGATCATGGGCGCACGATGCACTGGCTGCCGCCGCCCCAGCCAGGTGGCTGGCGCAGTGGTAGCTGAGGCAGTACGGGTCCCGGCACAAACTCGCTGTCATTACGGACGGCGGCGAAGCCCCGGCCAAGGGGCTCGAGCCGGCCGGCTTACTGCAGCCCAGCGAGCCCGCCGCAGCCGCCGCCAGCTGTGCCCCCACGAGGCTGCCGGGCTTGGTAGGGTCGAGCGCCACGCCGTGTGGCAGGAACTGGGGCGGGTAGCCGGCGTAGGCGCCAGCCAGGCTGCCTGGGTAGGTCATACCCGCGGGAGGCAGAGGGAACACTGTCTGACCCGGCTTGTAGGGCGATACCGGTGCTACCAGCCCAGAGCCCAGCACCGAGGAGGAGGTGGGCGCGCTAGGGCCCGAGCCCGAGCTTGAGCCTGATGAGCCGCCACAGTCCGAGCCTAGAGCCTTGCCTCCGGGGCCTCCATCTGGGTGCTGGTTCACGTCCACATTAATCCCGCCGCCGCAGCTAATCCGGCCGTGCGCCAGCCCGGTGGGTCCCCCTTCGGCCGAGGCGCCCCCAGAGCCCTTACTGCCGCCACTGCCGCCGCCTGCGTCGGGGTCCTTTTTGTCGTCCTTGCCCTCCGGGCCGCTCCCGGTGGAAGGTAGCATACCTCCTGGAGAGCAGGCCGAGGCGCTGGAGCTTGGGCTGCCTGTCCTGGGCGTGAATGGCTGGCAGGTGGCGCTCGGTACCCGGAATCCGGACTTCTCCGCGGAAACTCCCCCGCCGCCGCCGCCACCCCCGCCGCCACCGCCTCCTCCGCCGCCGCCTCCTGGCTCCTTCTTATCCGAGCCGGGTTTGGAGTACGGCTTGAAACTCGACTTGTCCTCCACGCCGATGTCACTCAGCTTGAGGGGGCCTGACTTTCCGTCCTTGTCACCCCCGGCGCCACCGCCGGCACCGCCCGCGCCACCCCCATTGGAGGCGACCGAAGAGAGTTTGGAGGAGGGCGAGGGGTCGGGCTTTCCGATCTGCGAGCATGTTTGCGCCAACAGCGCCAGCGGGCTCTTCTTGGCATCAAGCTGCGGAGTCAGACGTGGGGAGAAAGAAGGGAAAATCCTTTAGAATTCTGGCTTCTAGGGTTCAAAAACCTCCGCAACGGCTCGCGAAGATCCTCCCAGCCCTGAGGCGCAATTCTAGGCGGCACCCCCTCCATACACACACATCCTTGCCTTGCAGCAGATCCTTTCCCCCCAGTCAGGATCTTTCATGCCCTAAGAGCTAAATTGGATTTTGAAAAACTCACAAAATGTTTTGATTTCTGACTCGGAGATCCAGAACTGTACAAACTCTCCCGCCCCATCCTTAATTCTTCAGAGTAAGGGCTTGGGCGGTTTGCGCCTGAGAGGCCGTATACAAATACCAGCTTCTGGGGAACCCGAGGACTGAGACTTCGACACCGTATTTCGGATTCTCGACTGTCTTCCGGGCCGAAAGTGAGTGGGCCTGGGTCGGGGTAGGGGCTTTAATACCAAAAGCAGAAACAAGTTTTGGCTACCTTGCCCCCTTAGCATTCACACCCCATTCTACCTTCTCTATCCTTTCCGCCCCAGTTTTAAGGTACGAGAACACTATTCTCTCCCTTCATCCCGGAGCTGAATCACTCCGACACCCCCCCCCCTGGCTCCCAAATCTCCCCCACCTCCAGATCCCGAGAGAAATTCCGTGAAGCTGCAGGCAGGGTGGTGGTCCCAGTACGATCCAGGGCGAGGGTCCTTACCTCGATGGGGCTGACGGGAGTGGAAGGCAGGGGCTGCAGGTACTCGGGGTGCAAAATGTGGCCAGTCCGTGCCGTCAGCATCTTCAGCACCTTGATAGGCAGTCGGTTAGCCTGGCGAAGAGGGTCAGAGGGGGGCACGGCGTGCACAAAAGGCTTGGTGCTGCCGGCCGGGGACGAGCCTGGGCCGGGGCCGGAGCTATTTCCAGAGAGCGCGCTGGTCCAGGCAGGGTCCGCACTGCCACCACCACCACCACCACCGCCGCCGCCGCCGCCGCCGCCGCTGTGCTTACTGCTTCTTAGGGCAGAAAGCGAGGGCGCTGTGCTCATGACCCACCCGCGCGCATGGGAGCAGCGGGGGGAGGGCTCCGGGAGGCGCGGGGCGGGCTCGGGCTGCGCGCTCGCCGGGGGAGCAGGAGCAGCAGGAGGAGGAGCTGGCGCGGCGGCCGCGGGCGCCCAGCGCGCCTTCTCGGCGCCTGGAGCCAGAAGCGAATAATCCTGGGTGGCCCGCAGCAGAGCTGTGGCCGAGCGGGAGCAGCGGGCCCGACTTCTGAAGTGCCGGGTGGCTCGCCGTGTCCGCCTCAGGCTGTGCCCTTGCGCTGCGCACTCGCGGCCCGACGCTGGCGCTGCTCTCTGCGGTGTGAGCCGCTGCCTGTCCAGCCGGGGCTCTGGCGAGGAAACTCACTTCAAAAGCAGCTGCACCAAGGGGGAGATTAAAGCCTTTGCCGCCTTCCAATCAAATGGGAGCCCGAGGTGATTGGAGGGTCAAGGGGATGTGACGCGTCCCGCGCCGCCGCTGCCGCCAGGACTCTCAGCGCTGGTTTTAATGGGCAGCTCCTTCTTCGCGGCCCCCCCCCGCCCCGCGTGTCCCCTCCCTCGATTTCGCTCCGAGTACGTGCTGGACTTTTATTCTACGTTTGCTATCTGCCGCCTCCCTCGTTTTTCCTCTTCGTCGTCTTTCCTTTCCCCAGCTCGAAAATAAACTGAAACGGTTTTGCAGGAGGGTGCGTATGAGGAACAGATTGAGGTAGTGTTCAAATGGAGCACCGGCAGGAGTCTGGACAACAGCCGGGCTGTCAGCTCCAGGAGCGCACAGGGGCCCGCTCACCAAATATTCTCTCCTCGGTAATTGAAATCTCTCGCGGTGCGGCCGCCAGGGTAAGGAAAGGCGGGGAGCAGATGCTGGAGAAAGTCCGCCCTCCCGCTTGATTTCCCGAGATTCGGCAGCGGAGAAACCAGAAGCTAGGTGGGCAGCGGAGGCGGTGGCGGCTCTTCTCTAAGCTAAGCGCTCGGCTCCCCGCCCTTCCCGCTCACGTGACTCCTGGGGACTCTCAGATTGGAGCAGGAGCGGGGGTCACATGCTTCCTCTGTTTCACACTCAGCCCCCCCTTCTTACTCTTCCTTGCCAGCCCCTCTTCTGCTCCCCCCGCCAAAGTTCTTTGGGCATCTCCACCCCTCCATCAATTGTCAATGTTCCTCGACCGCAATCAATCAGTTATTTGTCAGCTCTTGTCAATCCGCCCGTGATTTATGTCAGCTTTTGTTGCTGATTACAAGGCGGGTGCGACTTGAAGGGAAAAAGAGAGAGAGAGAGAGACGGAGAGGAAGGAAGAGACCGAGGGGAAATCGGAGGAGGGGGAAAGAAGAGCAGCCTCCTGGGATGGGAGGGGGTTGGGGGCTCTAAGAAAAAAAATGAAATAGGGGAAGGAGGCGCTCAGTGTCAGGAAAATGAATAGAGTAAAGTGCGCAGGTGCGCCCAGGGTGTTGAGAGGGGTGCTCAGGCCTGGGGTGAGCGCCTTACCCCTCTCGATGTCGGAGACAGAGATATACCTTTTCATCTCTGGGGACTTCCATCCATTGGGGCCGCGGAGTTCCGAGCGGCTCCGGGTACGCGAGACGCGCAGCGGCAATGTCTAGCATGGGAGATTTTTTTTTTTTCTTCCCGGGAATATTCTCTCGGGGGCGTGTAGCGTGCGGGTGCCAGGCTGCGAGCCTTCCGCGGACCACACATTCTGTAGGGCTCTGACCCTAAACTCGGAGAGCCACATCACTAACGTAACTTTGAGTTCTAGAAGTCAGTGGTGGGGTATCCTCTTAATTCTTCGACCCCATTCGGATCGTGGCTAGGGCTGAGAGGCTGCGAAGAAGAGGTCTGACAGTGGGTGTATGGGGGAGTTACGTCTCAGGCTCACTCAGTTCGGTTCCCCAATCCTCCCGCACTGAGCGCCACCCTAGCAGGTTTGATAGCCGGGGTTTCTTCGGTCTGCTCGCTCGAATTTACCGGAACGCGGAGCTGAGACTGACCTGCGCTGACAGAGCAGAGGGAAGGAGCGAGAGAGGGAGGGGGCGGCTGTCTGTGGGAACGCGGGCTCTTCCAGGGAAGCGGAGCGGGACTGCCGCGTTCCCCTCGATTTGCACCGTCACTCGGGCTCTTTGGAAGGAAGAGGGGAAGCGCTGTGCGTGTCCTGTATACCTGAATCTGAGTGCACAGGTGTGTATGTTTTCCTGTGCCGCTGTGTGAATTGTCAGGGCTTTGACAGAGTTCGGAGCGAGTTCGAGGGTCACCTCCAGAAAAATAGCAGAAATTAGAAGAGGGCGAGAGGAGGACACATTCCTTTCCTCGGAAAGACTTGGAAGACTTTTAAAATCCCTTCCCCCACTTTTCCTCCCCGGCTCTTTTGTTGTCAATTCTTTTGATAAATGGTGGGACAGGGAGCGCTGGGAGCCAGGAGTCAGTCTATACCGCGCGGGGGTTGGGGGCCGGGCCTAGAGACCCGGTTGCCTACCGCGCACCGTAAGTGCGGAGCCGGGTGTGCAACGGGGTCGGATTTCGGACTTGCCCTCGAGGTGCTCGCCCTCACCTCTCTAACGACCCCATTCTCCTCTATCTTATTTTTGTCTCTGTTTCCCGGTCCACACAGATATCGAGAACTTTCTGGGGTGAGTTTTAGAATTTTCTTGAGGGATGCATTTTCTGTTTTAATCTTACCCCTTCATTCTTCAGGTTGGTAAACTTCATGAGATGGTAACTTGACTAAAGGTAATTTAAAGAGGCGAGTGAGGTGGTGTGTATTTTGGGCTGCTGTTTGTTAGTGTGTGTATGTGTGCGTCTGTGTGTAGGTGCACACCTGCATTCAAGGTGGTTTCGGACAGTCTGTGCAACTGAGGAAGGTGAGTTTGGGAGACGGTGATGAGGCCACAAGCAAGGCTATGAAGGTCGTTTTGTTCATCTTTGGTGAGACAGTCCTAAACTATCTCTGAAGAAGAGCGTGTCTGTGAGGCTGCTTGTATCCTGCGGGTGTGTTAGCGTCTGTCTTTGTCATTGAGTGTGCGGCTGTCGAGGTGTTGGCCGGGATCATCTGTAGAGCTCCCAGCTCCTAGAGCCTAGCGGTGGGCCACGTGTCACCAAGGCCTCCCCGCGAGGCCGGGACACTGATGCTAGTGGCGACGGCCAGAGCTTGAGGTGACCCCGGGCATACCCCCCACCCCCTCACCCCTGTCTCCAGGCTCTTTTTTTTTATGCCGGGAGGCCAGGGGCGTAACCCAGCAGACACGGGCGTGTGTGTGTGTGTGTGTGTGCGCGTGTGGAGGGGGTAACCAGGGAGTGGCCCCAGCGTCTCCCAGAACCGGGTTCAGTGCGCGCGGATCGTGGTCTGCGTGCACTTGCTCCCCTAAAATTCCAGCTCCGAAGGTCCGAGCGCATGGGGGCGCCTGGAGGCCTGCGCGCCCGGGCTTTCAGGAGGTCCCAGCATCCGAGCCTGCGCATCTTGCCAGGGAGGCCAAATCCCCGAAGACCGCGCTGGAGGTGGGATGGGGGAGTTATTAATTACTCGGCGCTGGGCCTAATGCCTCCAACCCCCAGCGGCGGTTGGCTTGGATGTCCTGTGGATTTTATTTGCACACAATGGAAATGATTTGTTTTCTCTAAAAAAGGAGTGGGCATGGCACATATTTGAGGAGGGGTGGGAGGAGAAGGAAGGGGAGAGAGTTAAGGAAAAAAGTTTGAAAATGCCTTGAACTATTCACTGTCGAGATGGCTAATCAGTATTGAGGCCGGAGGGCAGGCGGGCCGCCTTTCACCGCCGCTTCCCTTTCATCTTGGGCTCGGCGGAGGCGCTCAATTAAAAGCCTATCAGTTTGTAAGTAAATCAACGCCTATCAGAGTTGTCACATCAAACAAAACGATTATTATTGCAGCCCGCCTCCCCTATTAATCTCCCTCGAAGATAATCCGCCTGACAGGTCAGGCCCGGCGAGCTGGAAAGCCTGGCCCAGAGCGCCCAAACAGTCCGGGACTGGCGCGCCGGGGGGCCTCCCCACCCGGGTACCGCCCCACCCTGTGGTCTCCCAGGAGTGGGGAGAGAAAAGAGCTCTCGGAAACCGCTGGACCCAGGCCTGATCCCCCGGACTGGGAGCGGGGCCCAGGTTCGCGGGACTCGTAGGGGATGGTCCCGGGTGGCCCTGTCCTCTTCTCGAGGCCGAGGAGGCACCAGCCTTGTCGGACCTACAGCCTGGCCTATTCCCCGGGCCTCGCCACGGCCTGTACTCTTCTGGGCTCGCCTCCCCTGGCGCTCTTTTTCTTTTTCCTCTTTCTACTTTCTCTTTTTTGTTTCCTCTCCCACTTCTTTTTTGTCTCCCTAACCTTTTTCTTTTCCCTCCCCCATTCCTTTCCTCTTTTCCTACTTGCCAAGGATTATTTCCTATTTTCTCTCCCTTTTCTAGGTATACCGTATATACCACTCCTGCGCATTCACACTCTCTGAGGCAGGGCATTCTCAGGGACCGGGTTATTTCTCTGCGGCAGGGCTGCCTCAGGAGTGTGTGCAATTCCCAGGAACTCATGACATAATCATTCCTAATTTTTCCTCAAGCAGAGGCCTCAGAAATTACACCTGTTTAAGGACTGGGTGCGTTTGGAGGGATGAGAAAAAAAGAGAGACCAGAGCATTGAGATGGGTGAATGATTTTAAGCTCCCTATTCTGGAATTAGTATTTGGCCTTGGAATTTCAGCGATGAACGTCGCCGACCTTGCTGACCGCGTTGCCTGGCGTTGCAAATATGTCGAGGAGACCCACGGGTCACCTGGGCCTCAGCACCGAGTATGAGAAAGGGTACCTAACATTTCATTAAGTAAATACACCCAGATAACTGCTTCTGTGGCCTCAAACTGGCGCTCCACGGGCCGGGTGAGGCTTTGATTCCTCATGGACGTGAAATCATGGCCTTCGTTCCTGTGACTTTGGTTTGGCACTTGGAGACTCCTCAGAACCAAGCGCAACCCGCCTTTTCCGCGCTCTTGCTCCAAATCGGTAGGCCCAAATGGCCACAGCCTGCGCTGGGTGGAGCCAGGATTGAGGGATTGTTGAAATGTCTCAGGGGGACTGGGTGCCCGCGGGCCCCTAGGCCCTGCTATCCTAAATGCCGGGTTCAGAGCCCGGCGGAAGCTTCCTCATCGCCCATGTATCCGCGAGAACCCCCCAAGGCAGTATTGGCGATCCCGGGCAAGCCTCTCCCAGCTGTCACATCGGGGTCCGAGGGCGCGAAAATCGAATAGAGCCCGCCTCAGGGTGCTAGTCACCTGGAGCTGCAGGACCGGTGGCCCCCACCCCCAGGTTCCAGAAATCCCTTCTATTTGTGCACACTTTCCACAGCCGACCTTGTAGGAATATTTATTTCTATACCTAGAAATATTTGTAGCGATGTGGTGGCGCAGTTACTTGCGCGCCTGTTTTTCTGAAATGTATTTATTTCACCTCTGCCATACAGCAGATATTTAAAGAAGTACACATACCGCACCCCTTAATGATGTGGAACTCACTCTGGCTATAGGAAATATTCGCTGAGTGGTTATTGGGACATAAGTGCTATCTCGAGCCCAGATTAAACCCAAGCAGGGGCTGTAAAAAGACACTTGGTCTAGAATTTTTCCAACTTAACTATATGTTCACACAGAGAATTTAATGATATTTTACATCCCTCTATAGATTTAAGTAATCAGATGTTATGTTACATGCCCTTGAGCCGGAAGCGATATTCCGTTCTCACTGGACGTGGAGTATTTGTATAATTTTCATCTCCCTTCACTACACATGAATCTTGATCTAATAAATTCAACCTTGTCATTTTTAGAATCGACGGGATTTCTCTGGCTGCGGTTTGCACTGCCTGTATCCGAATGAATCCAGCTCGCAGGCATCCGGTAGGAAATGGCTCCCAATTCTGGTGTACACAGACGCATCGGCCCAGGGCGGGACACAAAGTGGCTCCTCGTGCTAGTGAGGCGGCTGGTCCGGCCTCCGAGGGAGGATGGACTATCAGCGCCCTTGGACCGAGCGGCCTCACTTCTGCGGGTGCATTGGAAACCGCGGGGCCGAGTACGCCCGCGGCGAAAACTGAAAGCAAATTCCGTGGCAGATGAAGCCCAAACTTTCTTCCTCAAGTTTGCAGCACAGATTCGGTGTCGGCTTTGCAAGGACAGTGCGCTAGTGTGTGCGCACACGAGGTGGGGCGGTGGGCGAAGGGGGCACAGGGCGGCGGAGCCTGGCCCGAGGCAAAGCGGTAGGGAAGGCGCCTCCCCTTCTTTACTTCTCGCCAACTCCTCGGCTCCGTCCGTAAAAATAGTTTCTAAGGTGCTGCGAACGCCTAGGATGTGTCTGTGGGGATTGCATCAGGGAGGAGGAAGCTTTGTAAAAGCTGAAGAAAGCTATGTGCAGAAGCATCCGCCCAACGGGGCGCAAGAAAGCTTGGGAGCAGAGAGCCTTTCTGAGGGCAGAATGGCCAGAAAGTCGCCTGGAGAGCCCCCCGCACAGTCCTCTCCCCTCACCTCGATACCGCGCGTAAATAACCACCCTCGGCCTGCACTCCAAACTTCCCCGCGCCGCGGCGCGCGGCGATCCGCGGACGAGGCCCAGACGCAGAGCCGGCACTCGAGGCCGCTGCTCCGCCCGCTCAGCCTCAGCCCTAAGACAGGCTTGCGCGGAGGTGAGAAGACGAGTGTGGTTTCCGCTCCCACGGGCTGCCCAGACCATCACCGCTTACCTCCCAACTCCTCAGACCGAGCGCTTCCTCTTGGGAGCGGCAGTCCTGGGGGGCTAGCGAGGGCGCAAAGTGCGCGCGCGGGTTGGCGAGGGGGGGGCTGCGGCCGGTCTCTCCGCAGGGCCTGTCGCCCGGCCGGCCGCGGCGGGTGAGTGATGAGGGCAGAGAAGGGCGCCCATAAATCGCGGGTGTCAGGGCGAAAAACTCTCTTTATTGTCTGCGTGATGGATGGGCCCGAGGACGAGACACCAAATACTTCGTATCGCCTTTAAATGGGAACACATTTTCCGCGGCCATAATTCATGTTTTTTAAATAGAAAGTTTGAAATGTTGCCTATATTTCACCGGCCCTGACATATTTATGAATCGCTCCCTGCATGCAAATATCATTATTTAAAGCGCTGGAGAGAGCTCGGGGGAGGGGAGGAGGCGCGGCCCCCAGGGCGTGGGGGTGGTGAACCGGGGAAATGCGGGTGGAAGGGGGGCATCTCTTTAAAGTGCGGACAATGAGGCGCGGAAGAAAGCAGTATTCGGAAGCCGAGTGCACCGTGAGCTCCCCTCCGGTGTCCGACCCCGCACCGCCGCTCTGGTAAGTTTGCGCGGCTTGGGGCGGAGGACAGGCCCTCGCCCGCTGCCGGGAGACCAGGGGGCGTTCTGCGTACCTCTACCAGGCCCTGGTCCAAGCCGAAGCCACCTTTTCCAAGAAGGAAGTAAAATATAAATAAAATAAAAGGAATTTAACAAGCGCAAATAATAACAATCCAACACGTTTCGTGTTTTTTGCCATTCCATCGATTTTTATTGATTTTCATTCTGTAAACCTGGGATCGTCCGCGTTCAGGCGGGACGGCTGTCAGACCCTAGTCACTGCAGGGAGTGTGTGGGGGATAACCCTCCCGTGTCGCGACCTCGACCTGCCCCTGCCCAACCAGCTCTCTACCTCCCAGGCACAACGGAGCCTGCGCACGACGCGGGGACACAAATGATCCAGCCCCCAAGCTATGGGGGCTTCAGTCTCACCCCTCTGCCTCCCCAGTGCACAGCAGCCTTCGTGGGGTCTACGTCTGCCCTTCCCGAGCTCCTGTCAACACAAATGCTTTGGGAAAAAGCCAGGCACGTGCCTTCAGCCTCTCTCCCCTGCCGATCCAGCTTGGGAGGCACCCACACCTGCGCCCTCACTAGCCGTCTTTACCTGTGCAGTCCCCAGCGGCGTCTGCAGCCGCGCGGATAACAGAAATGGGAGAGAGGGCGGGGGAGTGGGACAGACAGAAAGCACCACCCGAGACAGTCAGATACGCAGCCTCCTCTTCGAACCTGGCGTTGGGATCCTGGACGAACTCAGTCTAGGAGCCTAATTGAAAGAACTGGCCTCCGAAGAGCGGGGCGGGCCCTCCGGCACTTCCGCTGGGGGCGGGGCCTTGGGCTGCCGAGCCGATCCCGCCCCTCCGCCACGCCGGCCCGCCTCCAGCTCTCTAGGCTCCGCCCCCGCAGGCAAGGCTGCGGGATCTCTGACCCCTGTCCCGGGCCTGGCGCACAGCCTGGGCCACGACGAAGGGCAGTGCGCCGCTCCTTTTCTCCAGCTGGGGGTTCTGTTTTACGGAATTTAAATCACAGGAACAGAAGCACCTACACACTAGCAACCTCGGCCCAAACTCATACGTAAGACTGTCAAATTTTGGTATTTTGATAGTCCTGAGACCTGCCTGGCCCAGGGGCTCAAACATTCTCTGGGATCTGGCCAGTTGTCCCCTCAGACAGTAAGGTATACATATCCGTGCCAACAGGGTCCTGTTTATCTTTCAGGAAGAACAAAAACAAAAGTTAACTCCTTCTGAGCGTTCGCTTTGCGCCAGATACTAAGAACTATGTATAAATTACGCCCTCAAGCAACATTCTGAGGTAAGTACCACGAATGCCCGGTTTTATAAAGAAATTGAGGCACGGAGAGGAGAAATTTGCCTTACCTCACACCCATCTCATCCACGTTCTTATTGTTTCTTTTCTTCAGATCCCCAGCATTCCAACCCATCTGAGGGGAATCTTCCTGGGTTTTTACTTACCTTATGGGGGAGTGTCTGCGGCCGGTTAACCACATCCACTTGCAGCTGAGGCCTTGCTCCGCTGGAGGGGTCCTGCACAGAGGAGGAGAAAGGTATTAATGGGATGGGCTCAATTCAGCCCCTGGGCAGCTCGCAGCCTGATGGAGAAGGAAACCCGACCAAAGAGTATCCTCCCGTTGTTTCTCTGTACTTGCCAAAGCCTAAGTGATCTTTTTTAAAAAGCACATCAGACCATATTTCTCTTTTGCTTAAAAGCACCTGGGTTCTCATTGTTCTTAGGGGTCAAGTTGAGCCCATGGCTAGCATGTCTGAGGCTTGATTTGCCTTAGCTCACCTTTCTGCCTTTGTCTATGTCCTACTCCCCCTCCCCCTGAGCTCCTGCTATCAATGGCTGCCTTTTGGTTACTCTAAAGTGCCATGCTACTTCCCACCCCAGGACCTTGTTAATGCTTTTCCTTCTATCTGGAATGACCTCTGTCCTTCTCTTCAGCTGGCTCACTGCACCTCTTTCTTCAGGTCTCATCTTACACGCCACTTTCCTGCACCCTCCCACCTGGTACTTAGGGCTCCTGAAACACTCTTTAGAGCAGCGGTCCGAAGTTTTTTGGCACCAGAGACTGGTGCTCCTATGAGAATCTAATGCCTGATGATCTGAGGTGAAGCTGAGGCAGCGATGCTAGTGTTGGGGAACAGCTGCAAATACAGATGAAGCTTTGCTTGCTTGCCCGCCTACCACTCACCTCCTACTGTGTGGCCTGGTTCCTAACAGGCCACGGACTTGAATCAGTCTGCAGCCCCAGGGTTGGGGACCCCTGTCTTAGAGCTCTTACCGTACATGGGATTTCCTGTTGCAAGTCTGTCCCCTTCACTGAATGGTAACTTTGAGGGGTCAGGGACTGGGGCTATTTCTTCAAAGAATTAATGAAGAAAAGAGCATTCGTATGTACTATCGCCTGTGTTGAATGAATGAAAAACTTTTTAGGTTAAAAGCACTTTTGGAGACCATCAGTTAGTATTCTCTATGGTTTCACATCCTAAGATGTTTTCAGTTTAATAAAGGAGATAACAGAAATCTCATGAAAAAAATTTTGAGTCTTGATATTGTGAATATCAGATAACTGAATGTTAGAGGGGAGAAATATCTATGGTTTCTCAGCCATTTATTCAGATTTTCAAGGTGCAAGATGTGTTAATTGACACAGTTTAATGGAAAAACACCCATCACCCATGACCGCTCCTCCTACCATTTGGGCATATATGTCCCAGGGCTGTATGTAGCCTAGGCTCCCTTTCCTCTTCCTCACTTCGCATATTACTGCTATCACAATTTAGTACTTTATTAGCTTCAGATTGAGCTGCTGCTATAAGAACTTTCCAGTCTGTACATCCCCAGCCTCTCTTGCCTCTAATCTATTATATCTACTCTTGCCAGATTAGTTTTCTTGATTACATTCTTTCCTTGCCCAAAAATCTTCAGTGGCTCTCTATTTTCCACATGTAACACTTGGCTCTTCATAATCTAGTTCTCAATTGCTTTTAAAAAGCTTTGATTAAATTGCATTCCAAAGTTATAAAAGACACACCAACTTCAACCTGCAAAGCACTCACAGATATATAAAGAGAAATGTTATGATCGCTCCCATCTCCTCTCCATTTGCCACCCAGTCTCCTGATATATTCAGTGTTAACGGCCTGGGGTAGAACTTCTATCCCTTTCTCCATGTTCACCATGCTCATATAAACTATACTCGTATATATGGTGCTATTGTATTATTGTTTGTTTATACAGAAATGATCGTATTAGAGTTCTGCGTAACTTTCTCATTCTTTCTCTATGACAGTGGGTCTACAGATCTAGATCTAATTTTTTAGCGGCATAGTATTTCATAGAATATTTATTCCCCATTTTTTTCACCATTCCCTTGTAGATGGTCATATAGGTTGTTATCAGTTTTGTTTTGTTTTGTTTTTTTACTAATAAAATTCTTGTGTCTATAACCTTGGAATCAGACTTTATTTCTGTAGGACAGATTGCCGAAAGTGCAGCTGCCTTATACCCCAGCCAAATCTGATTTTTTGTTCCCCCTACATGCGCTCCTAGCACCTCTCCCTAGAAGGCCTTTGTCCCCATGCTTATATGTCTAACTTCCAATCCTGCAATGCCCAAATCTTACACCAGAATTTAGATATGCAATCCAAAATCCACTTCTCTCCTTCCTAAGCTTAATATTATAGCAGTGTGCCAGGCCCAGACAGTGGCTCACAGTTGGTGTACACCAATCATGATAATCCTGTTTTCATCTTTCCCAATCATTCTTGTAGCTAGGGATCACCGCGTGACTCAATTTTGGCAAACGCTCTTGTTTTCCTGATCAAAGGAGATGATGAAGATATTTTGACCCTTCCCTTTCCTCCCATCTCTCCCTTCTTCCTTCTGTGGACTTAGATATAACATCTAGAGCTATAGCAGCTATCTTGTGACCATGAGGAAAAGTCCAAGAAAATAGCAGAGAGACATTTAATCCCGGCATCACTGGGACACTGAGCCATCTCTAACAATCACCCAATTTTCAAAACTTCTGCTATATTAGAAAAATAAAATCCCTATTTATTTAATGCAATGAAATTGGAAAATTTTATATTTGCAGCTAAATATATTCTTTACCTGTCCCCTTTGGTAAATTTTATTTCCAATAGTGTTTCCATCCTAGGTATACCACCATAGTGGTTCAAAAAATTTTTAGAAACCTATTAAAGACTTTCCTTCAAACATTCTTGAGAGATGGCTTTGGTATTTTAGAATAGCCCAAAGTCACCTGGAGTCAGGTCTCATCATACTTTTAACCCTCAGTGATTCTATAAACTATCAGATTGTGGACATATAGTATTTATCTTTTTTGTCTGCTTATCCTCTGAACCCCCTTCCTATTTGTTATAATGCAAAGCTTGCTTCCAACTACAGAAGCCGAAGGGGCCATGTCCTCCTTCTCCCTGCCCCTGATAGCTGAGGCTCCATCAGCAGGATATTTGACTGTTAACAGGTGAGCAGAGGATTGGAGTAGGTTGGACAGCCTTCTCAGCAGAGACAGAGATGCTAATAGCCCAGAAGGAGCATTGAGCCCAAATCAAAGGCATTGACTGTCTAAGGGAGATAGAGTGGAGAGGACAGTTACTGCCATGTCCGGTGTGATAACGACAGCCACTCAGGCAGTGGCCTAACCAGACTGTTGCAGTAGCATGACCAACTACATCCTCTATTTCCCAGCCACTCTCAGTTCCTGTCCATTTCCCCAAGTCTGGGTCTCCAGTCTTCTTACTGATTTTCCGAGCTTCCTGAAATCCTTCTGATAGATTCATTTTCTGCTTAAATTAGCCAGAGCCAGCCAGTTTCTGCCACTCACAACCAAGAATATTCATAGATTTGCTATAGCATGGCTTTTTGGGTAACTTCTAAACAGGTTTGGTGGTGATTATTTTTTATGATGGGTACTGGTGGGAGCCCCAACACCAAGCAGCCTGGCTGAATACCTCCAACCCAACCAGGCCATGATTTCAATGGAAAAACTGTTAAATTCAGTAAAGAGAAACTATCGTGCCAGAACTGAGTGAGAGAACATACATAATGTTCAGATGATTTTATTGAATGCCTACTGTGTTTTGGACGCTATTCTAGGTAGCTTCACAATATTACCTTATTTAATTCTTACCAAAGCCCAGTGAGAAAAGAATTATTATCTCCATATGGTTCAAGAATGTGCATAATTTCTCCCCTTTAATTCTAACCCTCTCGCCCCACAAGCCTCAATGGCACTCAATATGTCTGATTAAGGTTTCTAAGGCATCAAAGGACACTGTCAAGATTGACCACTTTAGGTGACAATCAACTCTGATTCTTCTCAGCAGAGCTTAAGAGTAAGTGCCTAGTACTTTGGAGTGCTGAAAAAAATGTTTATGGAATGCAATCAGTGGCATGGGAATACCTCTGGGCTCCATTTCCTTGGGAAGATGGTGGCTTGAAGCATTTTGAGGTCTGGTGTATGAGAAGAACCAAGGAAGAGGTAGGTAGCGGGTTTTCCCATCACACTGCACTCACTGTACTTTCCCCAACCCTTGACCTTGGCCAAACACTTCATGTCTCTGGGTTCAGTGTTTATTCTTTTTTTCTCTTTTTTTTTCTTAACTCTTTCTCTACTTTTACCCTTCCTTCCCTTCACCTTTTCTAAAACATGAGTGATGTCACCCTACTTTTATTTCCTGCAGAATTTACCACATACATCAACAATATTCAATAAATTTTGGTTACATGAATCCATTTTCAAAGAGTTTTCTTCCTCAGTCCCCACCTTTGCTACTGAATCTGCTGACCTCTCGGGGACTCTTTCTACCACACAGTTTTGCCACATTCTCACATTTGCCAAGTTTCATTTGAAGAGCCAAAGGCCTTGCCATGTCCTTAATCTTCTTGCCCCGCCTCTTCAGAAGTAATGGGGGCCTTTTTGCCATCCACTGGTGGGAGACCAGCTCCTTTATCAGGGATGAGGGGCTGTGGGGGTGAGAAATGGCAGCAGTGGCCTAGAGAACTGGCTGATGTGAAGAGGGAAGATCCATCAGACTGGGGATAGTGGGGGAGTTGGGGTGGAGTCTGGTGAGGATCAGCTCTGTAAGAGCATCAGCATCATCTTCAATCTCCTCCCCCTTTAATAATAATTAGCCCCCAATTTGTATAAATGATTTTCCCATTGACATGAGAGCTCCATAAACACTTATGGAATGAATAAATGAATGAGCTACTTCCTGCAGAACCAAAGTGTGCAAGGAGTTAGTAAATGTGCCAAAATGAGACCAGAGGTCATGGGAACCAAATGTTGATTAGCCCAAAGTCTTACAAAGATAAAAAGTAGGGGAACAAGGGCTTTCTAGGAAGTATAGCGTCTATCCTCACCTGCCCCACTCCGGTGCTTCTGCTCCAGCTTCAGTCCTCTTCACCTCCACCTAAAAATCTCCTCAGATGTCTCCATGCAGTCCTGCTTCCCAAACACTGCTTTGATTGGACCCTGCATCGCCCCAAAACTTCATGGGCAACCCATTTCCCACCAAAAGATGTTTCACATGCCTTAGCTCCTCTCCTGCAACCTTATTATCATTAAATCTTATTTTTCACTATCCCCTGAGACTAGCCATTTGGCCAGATTGGGATGTTCCCCATAGCATCAACACAGCCTTCTTGGTCCAGTCTTTGCTTCTGAGGCTCCCTCTTGTACCATCCAGCTCAGGACTTAGCTCCCTCTTCCCTATCTCCATCAGAGCAGATCATAATGCTTCTGCATGTGTGCTCCAGTGTCCAACTGCTTGATTCTAAAGAACAGTACTGCCACATTTCCTAGATGTGTGACTTGGGGCAAGGTTCTTAACCTCTTTGAAGTTTCAGTTTCCTCCTGTGCAAAATATATGTGATAATAGTACTTACTTTATAGGAAAATGGTTAAATTAAATGAGACAACACATGTGCCTGGCACATAGAAAGTGCTCAAGGTGATTATCATCATCATCATCATCACCACCATCATCATCATCATCTTTATTATCATCCCTTATGTTCTTTCTTACCTGTGAACCACTGGAGTGCTGACTGTGCTTAAGTATCTACTAATTGATATATTTTATTAACTATTTGGATTCATATTGTTTAAGTTTGTACATGTATGTGTTCAACTTCCCAATTAGAGTTTAAGCTCCTCCAGGCCTGAAGCAGATGCCTTCTTTATATTTCTAACAGACTAGCAGAAGGTTAAGTAAAAAATATGCACAAATGGACACTTATTAAAACAAGTAGTAAAATATCCAGTTTCTGTATAATTCTTTCGCAATCATGATTTCCTTTAATTCTCATAGCAATTCTATAAGATATGTACTGCTATTTCCATTTTACAGATTAGGAAACTGAGGTTCATAGAGAGGAGGTCATTTGCCCAAGTTCCAAAGGTCAGGGCTCTTTCCTGCCTCATAATGGTCTCCTTCAGCTTTCAGAAATTCTGGCAATGTCTCCCTCTCTTGTTCTAATGCCCAAAGGCACCTTCTCTGCTAGCTCAATTCAGCATCCCTGCTAGCTCTAACATTCTTTCCACGTGCCCATGGGGAGAGATGTTGGAGATATACTATTAGATGTAAAGATCTGTTTATGAAAGAGCAGGGACATGCACACATCCACAGTTCATCCATGTCACCTAGAATGCAGGCCGCAAGGATGTGTGTAACCAGCCACTGGTCATCTCTTAGGGGGTGGGATCATGGGTGATTTTAACTTTTTTCTTGCTCACCTGTAGTTTCTACTATAAATGTTAATTACCTTTATAAATAAAGGAAAAAAAAACAATATAAATTTTGTTTGTTCATTTAACAGATGACAGTGCAGTGCTTCCAGAACTCTCTTTGCTTCTTTGCCCCTCCCAATTCTCTTTTACTAAAAAATGCTCCCAATTGAGGCAACCTTTTCCTCTCCTTCCTCCCTCCCGGATCTGAGTCAGGTGGGCAGAGTCCCATCCCTGGCACTTATTAGTCACAGGTTTGAAATGCAGGGGAGGGAGAAGTGATTGGTGTGGGGTGGGAATTTGGGGATTCTTTTATCCCTTGCATCTCAAAGGCTGACAGGTTCTTGAGGGGTAGAAATGACTAGTAATTAGAGAACCTTCTCCACAGCACACACTGAAGACACACTTCACAGTCTCTGTGACCTCTGCAGCCCGGTGAGGCTTTGTTATGTAGATGCTCTTAATTGGGTGAGTCACTTACTGCAAACAGCTTTAGGAGAGAGAGAGCA
This sequence comes from Pteropus medius, assembly GCF_902729225.1. Classification (NCBI taxonomy): domain Eukaryota; kingdom Metazoa; phylum Chordata; class Mammalia; order Chiroptera; family Pteropodidae; genus Pteropus; species Pteropus medius. The sequence continues at coordinate 48,426,021 of NW_024344378.1, forward strand.
CTGTGGGCTGTTTCAAGGAGGCTTCCTACCGGGGTTCTAACTCAGGAATTGGGGGACTGGCAGCAATGGCGTCTATGTAACTTCACCCTCTCCCATAGAAGTGAAAGGTGGTCCTCACAACTGGGAGTCAGCATGGTGAGCTTTTAGGGAGAGTGTTAAACTATGGCCTTTGTCCTCCTCCTCCCTCTCTGCCTCTGTCTTTCACGGTTTATAGATCACCTATTCTTTGTGAGGCTGGAGATATTTTGAGATTTAAACCCGGTTCCCTACATTCTAGGAGCTGACCAACTAGTTGGGAAATTAGGGACAGATATAAATGTACATAACAATACCAAATAGTAGGGATCAATGCCAGGCACATGGAAGAGGCTCTACAGTTTCTCCTTTCAGGCCCTTACTGCCCTTCACACGGGGTCCAGTGCATTTTCAGAGCCTGTGAGGACATTTTCATGCTTCTACTCTCTCCTCCTAAAGCATTCTACCTACACCTGTCAGACCAATGGCTCCAAAACACAAATGTTTAATAACCACTTACTTTCAGTGAGCTCAAAGTGAGGCCTACCTATCTCTTCATGATCTGGTCCCAGCCTACCTCTTTTGCTCTCTCCTCGTATTCAAGGTCACCAATGACCTCTATGTTGTTAAATCCAATGGTGAATTCTCTATCCTCAATTTACTTGACCTTAAGTAGCATTGGACAAATTGACTATTCCTTCCTCCTTTATTCCTTACCATTTTATTTATAAAATTTTTTTTAAATTAAAAAAATAGGATAATGAATGCCCAATTCTCTTCTACACTTGTCAGCTAACATGTTACCATGTTAATACTCTCTCTTTTTCTCTCATGCACATACACACACCCACACACACCCACATACACCCCCACACTTTTGTCTGAACTATATGAAAGCTGTAGGCATTTTGATGTTTATTCCTAATTTTTTTACTTGCATCTCCTAAAGAAAAGAACATTCTCTTACAAAATCACAATGCAATTAGCATACCTAAGAAAAGTAATGTTAATTTAATATCAGTTATATCATCATATGGTTCAAATTTAAACATTTCCAATTGTCCTTAAAGTGTCTTTTTAGCTGTTTTCCTGCCAGTTCCACTATCCAATAAAGGATCATGTGTTGCACTTGGTTTTCATGTCTCTTTAGTCCACTTTTATCTAGAACATTCTCCTTGCCCTTTTTCTTTTTTCCATGATATTGACATTTTGGGCAGTCTAGCCCAGTTGTCTTGAGAAATGTTCCACTTTCTGGGCTTGTCTGTTTCTTCATGAGTAGATTCTGGTTAAATGATCTGGCAAGGCTACCAGGTAGGCGATGTGGACTTCCCATTGTGTCACATCGGAGCCCCAGATCATCAGGTTGTCTCACCCTTGGGCATGCTAAGTTTGAGCTCTTGTGTAGGACTGTGACCACCAGATCTCTCCACTGTAAAGGTATATTTTCCCCTTTGTGATTTATAGGTAACCTGTGGGATGATATTTTAAGACCATGTGAATTTCCTGTTCACTCAGTACTTTCAACATCTCCTTGATGATCCTTGCCTGAAATTCATTATGTTGGAACCTCATCTTTTTTGATTACTTTCTTTTCTTGGCTTTCAGGGCCTGACTTCATTTGGTTCTTCCTTACCTTCCTTAGCTGCTCATTCTCAGTTTTTCTGCGCTTCCTTCCCTTCTCCTTGACCTTTGTGTTAATGCTCTAGGGCCCAATCATTAGATCTTTTTCATCCCGTCTTGTGGCTTTAAATGCCATCTAAAAGCTGAGGACTCTCAAATTTCTAACTCTAATCCAGACCTGTTTTCTTAACAGATCCAACTTCCTTCTTGACAACTCCACTTGTGTGTCTCAACATAATCTCAAACTGCTCAGGTCCAAAAGTGATCCCCAGATCCAACCATCTCCTAATTTTCTCATCCATTTCAATATGACAACTCTATCTTTCCGGTTGCTCAGGTCAAAATTTTGGCGTTACCCTTTATGTCTGTGTTTCTCATACTCTCCACGTCAAATCCATCAGAAAATTCTATTGATGCCATCTCCGAGGTATATATAGGCACTGCTCACTGTCTCCAGGTTTCCTGCAATAGCCTGCTCTCTGGTCTCCCTGCTTCTGCCTTTCCCTGTCGATGGTCCATTTTCAACACAGCAGCCAGAATAATCCTTACAAAATGTGGGTCTTCTGCTCAAGGCTCCCCATCTTACTTGGAGTACAAGCCTAAGTCGTAACCTCAATCTATCAGGCCCTAAATGATCTGAACATTCCCTTTCCCACATCCTACTCTAAGATTTCATTTACCATTACTCTCCCCCTTGCTCATTTCACTCTAGCTACTCTGATGTCCTTGCCGTTTTCCAAACCTGCCAGACACCCTCCTGCCTGGAACATTTTTCCCCTAGATGTCTACCTTAGATTTATGTGTGCCTATGAATGCCTCTGCATCCAGATGCTGCATCTCAAGGGCTTATCCCACCTGTACTTTGGAGCTAGGAGCAATCCAAAGCCTGGTGCAGCTGTACCTGGGATACTCATCTTTCTGACTGTGATGACACTGTGCCCTTGGAAGCACTTGAGTTCAAATTCACCATTCAAGCATAAGCAAAGTGACAACATGAGACTAAGAGAAAACTCACAGCTTTTTCAATCACTGTTCTGCCTGGAAAACCTTTCCTCCAAGTCTTCTCATGGCTAGCTCCATCTTATTATTCAGATTTCAGCTCAGATGTTGCTCCCCTTAGAGAAGCCTTCCCAGAATACTCCAAAACTGTCTGAAGCTGTGCAGTTTGTGCATCAGTTTGTGTATCACAAATACTCTGTGAGTGGGGCTGAAGTTCAGCCCACATTCTGCTCATAAAGGATTTCACAGAAGAAAGGCCCTGAAGGGCTGGCAGAGACCTTGGACATTGTATCTAAATTAGCCACCTGTCCCCCACATTGTCTGCTTTTGTCTTTATAGCATGTGTCAATGCTTTCTGAAATTATATATCTCAAAGACTTGAAACTGTATTATTTATCTACTTGTTACCTGTGTCCTCCCACCAGAATGTAAGCCTCGTGGGAGTAAGAACTGTATATATCTTGTTTCTTATTGTGCCCTCAGTGTCTGACACATAGTAGGTGCTCAATAAATATTTACTAATGACTGTCTTCTCTCTCCTTATTTTGGGGAGATGTACATACTTACTTATATTCTTATTTTAGTAATAAATAGCTGCTTAGGTCAGTTAGTTTGCATCTAAGGAAACCGAGGACATTAGGAATGAAAAGATTTGTCCAAGGGTATCCACCTAGTTAGTAGCAAAGCTAGGTTATGAACTCAGGACTCCTAGGCCAGGGTATTGGGCATTACGAGGCTTGACCAGCACTTCATCTGACCTTCTGCCTTCTGGTACTGGTGGTACGAGGTGCAGCTGATACTTGCTTTGCTCCTGGCTCAGAGCTGCACGGAGAGCTGGGGCTCCTTTCAGAGAAGTAGAAAGAGACTCTGAATTAATATTGGTAAATCACGCCAGAACCCTCATGTGTGCATTATTATTATTGCCCCCCATATATTCTAAAATAATTCCTGTAAATAATTATAAAAATAAATCTCAGTGACAAATTTTTTATTTTATTTTATTTCCAGGAACACATTTATTCATCATAATCTCTTCAGGGGTAGGACAAATTGGAGCACTGGGTAGTGAATACAATTTGCAAATAGGCAATATAAGTAGAGAGAAAATTAATATGTATTCCTCAGTGCTCTAAAAGGAGAGGAAGAACATTAATAGCCATTTCCTTGCAGATATAACTTTGAAAATGTTATTTCTGATCCATCAGCGTGGGGCTCTATATGAGGAAAATGGTTACAACGTGACAAGAAGCGATTAGATGTGAAATGGCATCTTCCTGGCGCTCTGCCCCAGTCTCTTCACTCTCTTCTTACTGGGACATAGGAGGAGTCCTATTTTATTTTTTTGGATCAGTGGTTTGGTCTAGGGTCAGCTGCTCATTTGCTAGGTGACCTTAGGCAAGTCCCTTCCATTCTTTGGCCTCTGTTTCCACAATCAATAGTTGGAATAGATGATTTCTAAAGCAGTGAAACTGGATGATCACAAATCCAAATTACTTGGGGGTACTTGAGAAACACATAGATGCTAGAGGACCACCTACTGCCTCAAAATCTCATTTCCATATATTTTAATTGAGGTGGAGAGAGGTTCCTTATCCTCTAAGTGGCAGAACCTCTCCATGCCAAGATGGGATTCTGGAACTTAGACTCTGGAGCTTAGACTCTGGTCTCCTTGACCCCACTGGACAATATACAGTTGAGCAGGTTGTTCTGGTCAATGTTCTCTTTCCTTCTCAAAAGACCAACATGAGCCCTGTCCCTGAATCACAGATGACTTCCCTCTGGAGCCTAGCTAAGGACTTGGAGTATTGGGCAAGTTCTAGGCAAACTGGGGAAGAACATTTGTTTCTCATTGCTGTTTTCACGATTTGTGAAAATAATCCTGCCCCTTCCCAATCTCCTCCCTTCTTGTTTTTAATTACAAAAGTAGTAATATGCATGTTGCAAAAATCACAGAAGAAATGGAGTGAAAAGCAGAAGCCCCTTTACTACTCACCATCCCGAACCTACTCCCTTCCTCACTCCCTGTTAATATTTGTATTTTAGTATAGACAACAGCAAAATATTGTAAGATCAAAAGGGAAATCAGAGGCACTGAGAATTAATAATAGTAATAATTATAATAGTAAATAATAATATTATTAAATAATAAACTAATATTTGTGCAATGAATACTCAGGCCAGACATTATGATTACATTTAATATATATTTAAAAATTTAATTTATTCTAGTTGGGAGAGGAGGGAGGTGTTTTGGAGCATAGACCATCCTCAGTCACTCATATGTGTGTAAATACTGCAGAGAGGACCTGGAAATATTTCCTTTTTCCTAAACTTCCTAAACTCTTTCCTTTAGGCTGAAAGAAGGCTGCCTCAGCAACAAAGAGCATTTTGGATGCAGACATTCAGCCTATTTTTTTTTTTTTTTAAATTGAAATCTGAACGTGGTGAGTCTGAATTAGGGGCTGGGGCATGATTAATTACAGCAACCATCTTAATCTACCCAGAAGCCTGAAAGAAATGTGGCCAGGCTGAATAGAAATCCGGCTGAGGATAGGTAGGAAAGCTGATAAAACTTTGTTAACTGGTTCTGTCCTTCTTTCAGCTGCTGAAGGAATATTTAAGGAATCAGTTCCTATTTCGCTGGTCCTGGCCAACCCCAGAATCAACTCTCTTGATTGGAAATAAACAGGATCTTCCTTTTTGTCCCCAGGAATGTGATAGAGGAAGGACTCTAGGGGAAAGGGCCTCTTCTGCCAAAGAAGAATAATATAATAACAAAGATGACAGTAGGAATAAAATATTGCCCTCTTTATCAAGGACGATAAGGAAATGCTGAGTTGTATGTGTTGAACCTCCTCATTCTCTATATGGACGTGTTAAGAGTTCCAGAATTCACAGGCCCAGGATTTCCAGGCCAGGTCTGACTTGAACTTTCTGTTCAGTGGTTTTCATGCATGCACTGTAAAAATTAGGCTACATGTCTTAATTTCAGGTTCAGAAAATAGGATCACAATTACAGCACTTCTTGTCAACTTAGTACTATAAATGTCTGAACACAAATCTTTTCTGAAGGGTTTGTCTTAGTTGTGTATAACCCCAGTGCCTAGCATAGTACCTGGTCCTTGGAAGCTGGGGTAGAGGAGCTGTTGAATAATTGAGGTGAGGCAGGGGGCATAGGCAGCTCGCTCTTAGTTGGCCATGAAATGGGATGAGGGGGCGGGTGAGGAAGAACTCAGATGACTACATGAGCCTTCCCTTTCCCTCAGTGCTCCTGGGGCAGGGGTAGAAAGAGGTGTGTTCAGGAGAAACCCCGACAAGACTTATTTCCTCTATTCACTCTTGTAAACTTGTGTTCCAAAGTATCATCTGGGTCAGCCCTATCTCAGTATTCCTTTGCTCTCTCTCCTTCCGAAGGGAGGGGCACATTATCCAAGGAACTTTACCTTTGGTATTTCTTTTTGTTCAAGAAGGTGATGAGGTAGGTCATCCCTGCCCTCCTCTTCCAATCATCCTTAGTTCAGAGATACAGATTCTTTCCCTTCTTTTCCCCCGTCTCCTCGTCGCCTTGCTCTCTCTCCTCCTTCTTCTCCTGTTCTGAAGACCAGCTTTCAAAAACTGAGGAGAGTAAGCAGAGGTTAATCCAAGAGGAGCCCTCCCCTATTATATTCAGCAAATTTCTACTCTGCTCAAGAACTTTTGGTAGCTCCCTACTGTCATCAGCTTACATTTCAAACACGAAAACCCACCTCAATCTAAGCTATTCTGAACTTTATTTTCTGTGATTTCCTCAATTATCTCTCTCCTACAGTCAACTGGCCTTCCTAATGAATTCACCCAGTGGAGACAAGAGTGGTTTGGGAGTCATTCTAGGCAAAACTAACAAAAGCCAAGCAGAAGATGTGAGAAGTAGTAGAAGAGACAGGAGAGGTAAGTGTTGATGGGATTATAAAAGATCTTGAGGGAGGTTCCATGTTATTATCAGAATATATATGATCAGAATTCTATATTATCTATATATCAACTAATAATATGAACTATATTATTAGTTGATCTGGAGCCATTGAAAGATTTCAGGTGGGGTCAGCTTGGGCTTTTAGAATGGTCACCCTGCGGCTAAGCAGCGAAGGGAACAGTAGTGAGGGAGTCTGGAAAGGTGGAAAAGATCTCTGCCCACTTTGGTGTTATTGGCAGATAGTGTCTGCAGTCTATGCTCAGAAGACACAGCAGTGTATGGAGGCAGGGGCAGGACTGAGATGACCTTGAGCACGCTCCTCCTATGGAGGGGGAGAGTATATAGTCTAATTTTATCTCTGAGTAGGTTTAAGTCTGTCTCCACATGTCCTCTCTCACCAGTCAAAGCCTTTCTAGGAAGGCCAAGGTGAAAGGTGCTTGGGGAGGGCAGAGTATCCTGACTGTCAGGGACTGGGCCCACTTCCTCCCTTTTAGCCAGGAAAGGCAGACGAAAGTAGACAATGGACCAGAGAGGGTATATCCCGCAGAGAAGGAGGAAGGAGTGTGAGGAGCTGGTCTATGAGGCAGTAGGCCTCAAATGATTCTCTTTGATCCCTCTTATCTCTGGAGGGCAAGCTTTCTTTTTTGGCCTGCAGGACCTTTTGTTGCAGCATTTCCTGGAACTCCCTAAAGCAAACACAGCCAAATTTTCTTACAGCTATGTTCTTACAACTCCACTTTGCTATGTCCGCTCCTTCCAGCAGAGAGAGGGGCAGTAGGGTCAACCCTCAGAGGTCAACACCGCTCATCAGAATGCTGACAATAAAGGCTCACATTACAATGTGTTGGCACTGAGCCTGAGAAACAATGGTGGCAGACACACAATGCTTAACCAGGACATAATTATCATCCTCAGCTGCACAACCAGGAGTTCCTAAGTGCTGTTTAGACACACAGAACAATGAAAAGTCCTGTGACACTGCCTGGAAAGAGGTGGGGAGCTACGATTACAAATCTGTCTACTGAGTTGAGGTATCTGCAATTCCGTGAGACCTACTCCGGCAAGTTAGGACTCAGTTATCTTTTGTCTATTTGAATGGTGCCTATACCCACTGGTATGAAGGGAGCAGAGTGGAGAGGCCAGTTAAGGTTGGTCTGGTTCTTAGCAGCAATAGGGGACAGGTGATAGTATGACAACAAATTGGTATCTGGTGATAGCTTTGTGCATCCGGGGGATGGAGGTGGGAAAGAAAAAATAGGCACTGGATCTTTTCCGCTGAGGACAGACATGAGCTTTCAGTCACCTGCCCACTGGGCCTGCCCTCACTTCCAGATGAGGGGAAGGTATGTGTGTATATGTGTGGTGTCTGACTCCATGGATGATTTTGAGTCCCACAAATACCTTTTCTCTGTGAGGAAGGAGAAAAAAAGAGAAGCCTGAAATTTGGGCAGATCATTCGATTCTCTTCCCAGTGTTTATTACTGTCAATGGGGGTGCTATTAGCTGAGCCAGCACTTTATAGGAAAATTCAATTCCCCTCTTCCCTCTCCCCCGCCAAATGGAAACCCCATCCCACCAGGTGTCAGTTCAACCTCTCCACTCCTCCCTTCCACTCAAAAGTTGGGGAGGGGAGCTCTGGGCAAGAGGCCCTTCCTCCCTGTAGTTGAAGATAGTTATGTAATGCAGATTGTGAAATATTGGAAAGGCCTGACTTTTTACCCTCTCCTCCACTAACGGCTCGGATGGGGCGCCCCTGATGAGAAGCCCCCTAAGCCCCTGTCTGCCCTTATTAACGCAGTAGAGCTCTGTGCATGGAATTTTGGGGGACGCTATTCCTATTCCCCTGATTTGTCATGCGCGATAGGTCCTGGGACGCCCCGGGGGCACACGGGGAAATCAAGCGGCCTTCGCCAGCCCAGCGAGGCGCTGCGGGCCACCTGTTGCGGCGCGAGGTGGAGTTGCGGAGGCTCATCTGCGCGAGGGCCAAGCCCAGGGCCGGTGGCAGGCGCAGAGCTGAACGGGGGTTCAGATGCCAGCCTGCTCCTCGGGCTTCCGCAGGGTCAGCTGACCGCCCAGTGCGGAACTAAAGCGCCCGGCCCGCGCCGCCTCTGCCGCCGTCACGTTCTCTGTTCTGCGTTAGGGGCAGTGAGTCCGCCCCGTCGCCATGGCCGGGGTCGTGGTCAGTGGAACTCAAGTAAGTCTGCCAGGCCAGCCCCGCCCCCGCTGCGGAACAGTCGGTCTGGGGAGGGAACACTGAGGCGAGGGGCGCCCCCTGGTTAAACAGGGCTCCGTGCTCCACCTCAGGTCTGAAGGTGGGGAGTCTGTCCTGTGCCCAGGCCTGACACACCCCTTCTGTGGGGGATGCGGAAGGCCCCCCCGCCCAGGTCGATCTGGTACCCTTCACTTCCCTCTGCCTCCAGTGCTCACTGTCCAAGGCCCACCGGGTGTACTTCAGGCAGAGTAATCAGTGCCCACAGCCCACTGTACTTTTCGGCCCCCCTCTCCCCAAAAGTTTTAATTTCTTTCATAATGAAGAAAAAATCTCTGGTCCATTGTTTCAATCATCTTTTAGACCAATGTGGTTGTAAAAAACAATTTGTACTTCCCACACCTCCACCCCTATCACCATTCCTTTATTAAACTTCACAGTTGTGGTTTTTTTTTTTTTTTTTTTTTTTTATATAAATTGAAGGCAAGACCCTCTACCAGCAAAAAGATTATGACTGAATTTATCACAATACTTTATCGTGGTGGTCTGGAACAGAATCTGCCGTATCTCCTAGGTGTGCTTGTATACAAATTAGTGTGTGGGCTTTTTATTTTTGTTTTTCGTTTTTTGTTTTAAATGGAGGAAGGAGCCCAGAAGGAGCCCAGGAAGGCAAAAGCCTCGGGCCCACCAAAGATAGTGAAATCATGATGTGTAGATGGAGGGGCTGGCTGTAGACTGTCTCTGGCTCCTAAGGATAGGCCCCTTATCCAAGGCAGGTAGAAGGCTACAGCTCTCCAGTTTTATTTCAGCACCTGATTTTTTGCACAGGTGTCTGTGGGAACTGTCAAACCTCCTGTTTCAAGTCTGAGTGATAGACACCAGCTGTACTTGCTTTCAGCCCTGTAGTGAAACCTCACGTATTTTCAGTCATTGCTGGAGGGACAGACTCAGCTACTCTGCGACCAGGTGCCGTTTACCTGCTGAAAAAGCCAGGTCTCTCTTTTAACCTCTGATTAAGCCAGCCCTCATACTTCCCACCCTTTCCTGCACACCCTAGAGAAACAGTTCTAAGGTTTTGAAGCTCTCCCCTTGGATTGCCTAAGGCAGGTAGTGTCGGGCACAATTAGATTTTGAGATTACTTTGGGCTAAAGGGAATGTTTTTTTCCCTTTTCAGAGTTCAGAAGCGAGCAGGCCAGGGAGGTACCAGCCTGGGGGAGAAGCTAAAAATGATGGGTCTTATTTGGCTGGCAGAGGAAAACTGCTTCTGGGAGTTAACATGCCTGGCTGCCTAGAGGGAGAAGCTGGAGGAGAGGGCCTTTGCCTAGGAAGGGTCTCCTACCTCTCAGACCCTAGATCTCTTCATTTCAGACCCAGCATTCTCTGGGTGTAGTTTCCAGCTTCATGGAGGACTTGACAGTGGGGCTGAGAACTTTACTCTGCCTCTTTTTCTCTCCCACCATTTTCCAAACTTGATTTTCCCTGTACCCCCTGCTTTTAGTACATTATACGCAGCCAAAGGCAATCACTGATCTGTGGGTGAAGCATTATTGAGTACTTGGGGACCATTTTAAACAGATGGAGCTGCATGGGGGAGTTGCTGAGAAAGCAGGCTGGGAAAATGTCTCTGGGGCATCACTGCTCTTTGTCCTAAAACCTAAAGACCCTAACCCTGAGTGGCAGCCCTGAGTTTAGGGTCTTTTTGCATCATAAGAGGTAGCACCTTTAATGTATCACATGATACTTCTCAAACTTTGGTAGATCCTTCTTGGAGGGATGAACTTACCCTGAGCTCAGAGTGTTCATATTGTTTTTATTACAACATTGCTTAAATATACCAACATAAAACCTATCTAGAGACCAAAAAACTCCAAATAAAGGGATGATTTAAGTACAGAGAAAAAAACCATAACACCAATACAATTAATTTATGAGATGGATGATTGTGTTTTGCTGAAATTAGGTCACTGCTTTTGACCTCACTGTGGACTGACTGCTGTTGCCCTGGTTTTTAGGAGTTCCACAGGCCAATAACACTAAATGCTTGGGCATGTTGTAGTTCTCTCTCCACTTTCCTCTGTAAAATCTTTCATTCAATATGGATCTGACTTCGGTTGGTCTTCTCTTGGCTTAAATGCATCATTTATATTCAGCAGAAAGTTCTCAATCTTTCCACTAGTTTATGACAAAGTAGCAGCATCAATACATTTGTAGACACAAATACAAACTTGGAATTTGGGCACTGAAATTTTGTGCCTAAGAGACATCAGTATAACAAATCCCTTCCACAGTGATATTAGTCTGATTCAACAACTGTTTACCTGGTGGTCACCAGGTACTGAAAACAGTGCTATGTACTTTAAAGTGATCTCATTTCTGTCATATAAGTAAAATGAGAATGATATGTGACTCATGGGGCTATTTCATGAGGATTGAATAGATAAGAGACAGGTGGTAGGCATTTAATACATGTTGTTACATTATCCTCAACACCTTTGGAGGTGGTTAGTGTTTAGTTTACAGAAGAAGAAATATTATCCATCCAAGATAATACAGTTTATAAGCAGTAGCCCAGGAACTTGAACTCATACCATGGGCTATTTCTACCCTGACAGAGCTTCTAATACTGCAAATTTAAAATCAAGAATTTCTGACTCCTGGCTGGGGGCAGGCATCATAAAATCTCTGTCTTACTGACAAACCCACCATCCCGAGAAATGTCCTTGGAGTCAGACAATCCCAACTGCAAAGAGAAACCTTCAGTGTTCTGCAGAAATGTACTTGGAGTCAGAACATCCCACCTGCAAAGAGAAACCTTAAGTGTTCTGCAGTTTGGTAATTTTCTGCAACTCCTTAGAGGAGCTGGGTGTGTGTGTGTGTCTGCCAAGACATTCTTGTTTTTCTTTTTTGGTGTTCCTCTCCATAGGGTCTTTGATTTGATATGTTTTTACTTTCCTTGATAATGGTGTCCCTCTCTGTTATCATTCCGCACAAGGTAGAAGTCTTGGGATTCAGATTACATAAGATAGGCAAATTAAAAGTACAAAACTTGGTCCCCTAGTTCAGTCTAAATCAAGATAATCGACTAAATGCAGTGACTTATATTTCAGATGTGTTCTTCAGTGCCATTTAAGATTATCTCTATATCCTTTCTCATTTGCCGAAGAAGTTCACTATTTTTGATCTAGCTCTTCTGGCCTTCTTTCTTACATTAGGTGGTCATGTGCTCCAGGAAGCTTCCTGACATCCTGAGAGGTAGTGTCTTACGCTAAGGAGCACTTCTTAATTCTCTTCTTATGAGCATTGGTTGTAGTGCCTGGGAATGGCTGCTTACTGCTTTTAAGCCTATCTCAGGCAAGTCGAACCCTTCCACATGGTTGATTTAACTCATATCCCAAAGCTTCCAGTTTACCATATGGGTGGTCCAAGTATGCAGGTGGATTATCAAGTTGGTTTTTCTATTCATTTTGAGACTTGGTCTTTGTCTCTGTGAAATGCGAACAAACTGTGTTTTCTTTAGTTTTCTTGGGATGTGATGCTATTAAGACCATATAGTAAAACAAGCTGATGAAAGTCTTGTCAGACATGTTGTGAGTGATCCAAATACTTCATGGTGATCTTAGTGCTGCTGTTTCCTCTTGATGGGGAATCCTACAGAAGAAAAAGGAGAGCAAACATCCCTCTTTCTCTAGAGTCTGACATTCTCTTGGGGCCTTCAACATGGTGTCTTAAGGTAGTTCTTGGCCTTTCAGTTAGGAAGACTCAATTAGAAGCCAAAACATATAGTAGATGTGCCATTGCCATTCGTTGATCAAGAAAATCCACATCCACATGTGGATTTGGAAGAACTCCATGTCCCCTGAGTTGGAAGTCCTTATTCCTGGTCCAGGACTTGGTTCAGGCTCTACCACTAAAAAGCTGTATCACACTGGGCAGGCCCCTGGAATCTTAGTTTCCCTGTATAAAACAGGGTTTTTGACAAACTAGGTCCCTACTAGATTTAGTCCTTGGTGAGTCTGAGGAAAGAGCTCAGTTTCTATATCTAAAGCTCAGCTTCCCTGCCATATATAGTACAGGTCATGAATGATGATGATATGTACAAGATGGTGGTGTATGCCAGGGTGAAAGAGATGGATATTGTGGTGAGCACCATGGGCCTAGGGTGGGGTGGGGGTGGGGGTCAATGCGAACTTATAGTATAGAACAAGTTGCTGATTGAGTGGACACCCTGAGGGAAATTGAAGTCCCCAGACTGATTGAGCTTTATATCCGCAGTCTCTCCTTGGTATATGATTTCCATCCTGGCTTGGAAGCAGAACATAATTTATTATACAAGGAGTTCTGAAGAAAGATGAGTCCCATGTAGGAAAGGGGAAGCTTGCTAGATTGAACTTAGAGCCCTTTATTTTTTAGCCTGTATCTTCCAGAGTCAAAATTATTTTTTTGGAATCAGCTATTTTTCTGTCCCTTCTCACTTTCTCTCCTCCAGGAATGAAGTTACTGAAGGACAGTGAATACAGGATATTGTATTGTCAGCAGTTTGTCCCCATTGGATAGGAGAGGGTTGAGAGATGACTTGAAACATTGGGTAAAGTGTGATTCAAATTAGGTTGAGCCATATAAAAGTGCTGTTTTTGTAGTTCTAAAATGATTGAATATTAGTAATTCCTATGGCTCAATGTACTATCTGAGATGAACATGATATACTTGTTCTCCATTAGGAATTATAACCCCCTGGGGAATCCCTCACTCATTCTAAAACATCCTTATCTGTATGCCTAGAAGAATGTGGATTCGTAGGGGGAGAAAGATCCAGGTTGTAGCCATGTAATGGGCCTGAATTTCTACGTAGCAGTTCAAGGAAGGATATTTCAGGAAAGTATCATGCATTGTGATCCGCTGGCCAACTCTGACCCATGAGTTTGTTTTATGGGTTTTGGAATGAATTCCCAATCCTGCCCACAGGTTTTAAAACGAGTTTTAAAAACTGAGTGGTTAGAGCAATGAGAAAGCCCTCTGACCTTGTCACAAGTTTTTGGGTCAAATTTTAGTTCAGCCTCTTAATATTTGGGCATATTCTAGGTTAATATAAGTAAAAAGTGCCTAAGGGAATAGCTCTGCAAGTAGAGTGGTGTTGATTGCAAAAGGCTCCCTGGAGGAGGGAGACTTGGAAGCTCTGGCCATTTGTTGTTATCCAGCCGCCTTTGAATCAACTTTGTTCAGAGTCTGGCGGACATTTAATACACACTGGTAATAGGATGGGATTGGCGGTCTGGGGAGGTTTTCTTGTCCAACCCTATTTGTTCAGCACCTCAGGTTGAATGCTGGTAAGTGCATCTGCTGTGTCTTTTATGAAGTAATGTGCATAACAGGGTATTTGGGGGCAGGAGGATGGGGGGAGGGCAGTGGAGGAGGAGGAGAGCCAGAGGGGCAGCTGTTGGAAAGGCCCCTGAGCGAGAGGCTGATTGCTGCGATTATATCACCATGCTCTGACATTGGGTTTTTTTTGGACCTCTGAATCTGGCCAATTTTGTCCAATTTCCATTGTGCCGGGATTACTCTCCATCATGCTAAGTGTACCAGGAAAGGGTTGCTGTTGGCAGGGTCCTTGAAGCTCCCAAAGCTGATTTGATCAGAAAAACAGCCACAAATGAGGCTGTGTGTGTGTGTGTGTGTGTGTGTAGTATGTGTTTAAAGTTGCGGAAGCAATCATCAGATCAATGACTCAGGGTTGTGAGCAGCTGGGTGATTTCCGTTTGCCACATTGTTTCTGTTCTATTTAATTTCCAGGTGTCCTACATAGGCCAGGACTGCAGAGAAATTCCAGAGCACCTCGGCAGGGACTGTGGACATTTCGCAAAGAGGCTCGATCTGAGCTTTAACCTTCTGAGGTATGTAACCTTCAAAGGATGCATACCAGGCCTGGGAGGCCCAGTCCCCTGGTAGCAGCCTGCAGGTAAGAGTCGCACGTTCTAGCTCTGCATAAGCTGTAGGAATCTGAGACATATGGACTTGCACCCCTAAAGGTTTGACTGTGCTTCGAATGATTCTTTGGCTAGCTTCATCGTGCCACTGAAGAAGCAGTGCACATGGGCATCATCCATCTCACATGAGTTCCTGGGAGAGTTTCACTTTGTTCTTCTCCTTTCTCACTGATATGCAGACAAGTTAGAATACTCTTGGGGAAGGAGTGGGGGTGAAATCAGCAAGAGTGTTTTGGGGGCATTTAGGAATGCTTTTCTGGATAATCCCATTTCCCAAAGATTTGCCAAATCACCCATAGGGTGTGTGTTTGTGTATTTTCTTTCTTTGCCTTTTTATAAATTAGAACCTTAAATATTTGGGTGATGATTTCTCCCAGATGGTATTTCAAAGTAATTCAAACACTATTGGTATGGGTGGGTGGGAGGGAAACTAACAACTGTTCCAATCTTGGCAAAAGGTAAGTGTGATCTTCTATATTATTCCAGTGGAGGATATAGTTATTTCACGTCTTCCTAAATGGTTATGAATTGCGACTATTTTGGGGGCTTGGAGGAGGGAAGTAGAAGGTACCTGGAAAGCAGGTATCAGGAAGATCAATGAACAGGTGTCAGGGTGGTGGTTTTTCCTTTTAAGAAGCTGGTCCCACACAGGGCTTTTTTCCTAAGTGTCCTCTTGAGAGCTGTGCTATCCTCTGAATGGAAACAATTGTCTTGGGTTCAAAGGAGTGATGGGGAGCCCGAATCCCACCCTGCAGCTCAGGCACTTTTCTGCTTGCACACTTTGGAGTCTTTTTCTCTCCTAATTTCTGAGTCAGGACACTTGGGAATTAAAAATTTGAGGGAAGATGGACAAAACTCAAGGCATTGTGGCACCAGTGGGTAGAAGGGACTTTAAGGTAGCAGAGCTTCTTGGGCTGGTGCTCAGTAGCACATGGCCACTCTGACACGCATCGTCTCCAGAGAAGGGACATCCTGAGGGTTACAAAGAAAGGTACTGTGTGCATTCTCTTCCTGACTCCCAAAGGGTTTGTATGCTTCTGGGGAGATGTGGAAACTGGAAATTTACAGAGTAATACGTACTGATGAGAGGATGCCAAACAAATGACTCTAAAGAAATTAAGAATGGTTTTTGGTCCCAATGCCCAAGGAGAAGACAGAGTACACAGCTTGGACTAGACCATGCCTTAGACATGTGTGCCCCTTAAATAGCTCCCCAGCATGGACTCGGGCAATGAGTTCCTTTGCCTGGGTGTTGGAAGGAGTTCTTCCTGTGTGACTGGCCTCCAGGGGCTCAGGCTGTGGCTGCCTTGCTGGTGGGAGCCCGGATGTGGGTTTGAAGAGGCCGGGCCCTGTGAGGGAGTGTGTCAGCAGGCACAGATCATGAGATTGGACTGTCAGGTCTGAGGAAACAGCAGTCTTTGGCATACTTGGGGGCCCTGCTTCCCTTTGGCAGAGAACGTGCTAGACACTGGGAAGAGGGAGGGAGGAGGGTGTGTGTGTGTGTGTGTGTGTGTGTGTGTGTGTATTGTGTGGTAAGTGGAGTTGATGAGAAGGAGCTCTTGGTTCTGAGGGGCTGGATCTTTAAGAATTTATCAGAGGAAATGATGGTCTTAGAGGCAGGAAAATTTAGTGAAGAAGGCCAGTAAAATGGATTCAGAGGGAGAGGAGTTAAAATTTTTTATTTCCCTTTTTTTAGAGGAGAGAAATTTCCATAGTATTGAGTTCAAGGAGATATCACATCTGGTCAGGAGCCTATTCTTGTCGGTAGTGTGGTCAGTGATCTGCACACTGGGCTCTGGCTGGGTTGAGGCAGGAATGAGCAATGGAAGGGTGAGGTCTAAAGTTCAGGAAGGGTTTATGTTAGGACTGGGTGAAGCTAGAGGGAGTTACAGACCAGAATGGAGAAAAGCAATCCTGACATGATGTAGGTGTATTTGGGATCCGCTGTCTTATTTACCTAACTGGGGGATGAGGGGAGGTGGCACTATTTCTCTTGGGTGTCAGAGGAAGGTGCAAGCTTATTCAGGCATTGGTCTCTTTCTTTGCCTTCAGCTGGCTCAAAATTAAAGACGTTTTAGATGCTTAGCTAATTAAAAAAAAAGGGGAGGAAGGGAGAGAATAGAAGGGAAGATCATAAACTTACCTTCCAAATAAGTGGGTGTGGACCCAAGCCCACCAGGCTGCAGGGATCATCATGTCCAAATGAAATATCGTGAATTCCTATCCTACATTCTGTTGAAAGTTTCCCCCTAGTGCCCTTTACTGTTGCCATGGGATTCTGGAGAGCATATCTTCTGGTCAGTGTGCCTTGCACTCTGATTCATCATAGCTCCCTGCTCTATTTTTTTGTTGTCTGCTGGTCTCCCATTTGGCAGCCTATCTGGCCCCACTGGGGACACTCCCAACACAATGTTACTATGTATTATAGACTTCTACTGACAGTTCGAGGAGTGCTAGGGAGGGTTAGGGTGCTAATTGTAGCACACAGCAGGAGACAAGTTTGGGATGGTATTGTTCCTGGAAATCTTTTGGGTACTCCCTTGCCATAGAGAATTTCTCCCTGGCTGTGCCTCTCATTAAGGTCAGGCTTCCCGCGTGTGACCAGGTGCCTCTCTCTCCTAGCCCCTTTCTCTCCTTTGTCACTTACCCTCTTCCCAGAGCTGCCCCAGAAACAAAATTCTTCTCACTTTGCTGCACACAGAAAAATTATTACTCCCCTCTGCCCTTTAGAACATCTCTGCAGCCGTTCTTTTTATATTCAGAGAGTCATGTCAGGGTATTGCCCGTCCCCCCGCCCAATGCAGATGTTGCTACCCCTATATATTGTAAAATCAGCTGCAGTCTGTATTTTAGGCTGCAGTTTGTTTGAGGTAAGGAGTTTTCTGTATTCATTTTTTGAATAGTTAATACATGTACAAGGCATAGCCTTTAGAAGGAGCAAATATGCAACAGCGAAAAAGTCTCCTTTGCACTTATGTCCTTTAGCCTCCCAGTTCTCCTTCTGCATTGCTAACTACTTTTACTCACTTTTTTTTTTTTTTGTAGTCTTTCAGAGATACTCCGTGCATATCCTAATGTGAATTTCCTTTGCGGCCAGGTTTGTATTACTTCTTGCCAAGATGTTAGTTCAAAGGGAGGCACCAGACTTCATTTAACCACTCATGTGAGGAATATCCTTGTCTACTGTCTTACCATTAATTCATAGCCATAAACCACCATCATTATTAATCTCATTCATGAAAGTAGTAGTTCAGCTGATTCTATGGCCACCTGTTCGTGCTGGACGGAAGAATGGTTATAGATTTATAAGCTTTGAACTTTTAAGTCACTATATATTTTTTTCTTCCCATTACACTTTGGTCTTCTCTTTGCATTAACTAGTATGAGTCCTCTTCCTTCTATTGGGTTGTCTAATATTAAACTGGTTACCTCTCCATGCAGAAGGCTTTGGAAATTCAGGCTGTGTTGTTTCTGTGACTTTGTCCTGGGGGGCAAAAGTCCCTGGAACCAGAGTGTTCCCTGTGAGGTTGGAAGTTGGAAAGGGAAGCAAGACAACAGGTCTGAATAAAATTTATGGCTCCTTGAAAAGACTCAAATATTCTTCTCTACCCTTTCAGCCCAGATCTCATTCTTCCTGGACACGATTCCTAGGGGGTAGGGTCCTGCCATCCACCCGGAAGTGGGAATGGAGGCTTCAGGGAGCTAATCAGGTAACAGCAGTCAGGGGTTGTGTTGCTTCTTGAACACATTAATGATCACGAGTCCAATGTCTACATTTGCATGAAATTGTACTTTAGATTTTGTTTTTGAAGACAGTTTTTTTTCTTATAATAGTGATCAATATGGAAATCTTGGAAAACTCAGAAAGGTAAAGAAATCCTTTCTCTCAAATTGCTGATAATCATACAACCCAGAGATTACCTTCGTTAACATTTTATTGTCTTTTTTATAATGTCAAATATAAAAAAAAATGCTCTTGCTTACATTGTGTTGGAAGTAACACAATGTAACTTTACATGTTAATACTGCATTAATTTGTTTCTTAGTGTTGGATATTTAGGTTGTTCCCAGATTTTTGCTGTTAATAGTATCTCTATTATAAATATCCTTGTAATACTGATCGGTGAATATGTTTCTGATTAGTTGCTTGGGACAGTTTCCTAGAGACAGAACTGTCAGAGGGCTTTGATACAGATAGCAGATTGCCCTCAAAAGAGGTTATACCAATTTCTCCTACCAAGAATATTTGAATATTCATTGTCCCAAGCTCTTCCTTGAGCTTATTTTTAAGATTTTCATATTTTACTTTCTCTTTGCTGATCAATGAAGAGATCCTATGTTTTAACCAGTGCTGATTCCTTGATCTACTCAAGGCAAAGAGTTGTTAATGACTTGTTCCAGTGTTAATTTCCTTCTCCCCTGATTGGGAAATGGTGGAGTTCTCTCTGGTGGCCCAGTTTCTCTCCTGCAAGGGCCTTGAGTGGTTTGAGTGGGTTGCCTGCTGAGCTTTTGGAGCACTGAATACAAACAGTGATAAATATGCCCGTGTCAGTCTGGAAGCAAGATCCAGAGGGTTTAATTGATCTATGGCAACAGCAAGCTTATTTTTAAAAAATGAAATTGTTTGCAGTTGCATCTTATTTAGCATTTAGGTAAATGCACTGGATGGGGGAATTGTGTAGGAGAAAATTTCTTAATTGGGAGCTTGTTTGTTGCTTCCTTGGTTTTGGCCAGGCGGAAAGTGAAGGACTGGGGAGTTCAGGCAGCTCCAGTAAAGAGATGGTGATGTAGAACATGACTTGTCAGATAACATTTAACGTCTTGGTAGCCAAGACTTTGATTCCCTGTACTTACATTTTCTGGAGTGACCTCCATGAATGTAGAACCACCAAAAACAGTTTGAAGGAGGCAGGGAAGATCACTAAGGGAGCAGCTATCAGCCACTGTGAGTGAGGTTTATATAACTCTCCCATCACCCCACCCAAAAGTGTCCTGCTTTCCTGGGTTTCTGTGTTTTGGCCAGAGAAAATGGGGATATTGAACCACTGTGGGTAAGACTGAGCTGGGAAAGCAGTGAGTGATTAGAGAGAATTGTCTAAGAGGCCATACGAGGTTCAGATTTCTCATAGATGATGAGCCCTATAACTTGGAGTGTGATTTGGAATGTGCTCTCATAAATATTGTCTCCATATTTCCTGCAGTATTTGCTACTAGGGTAAGAAATTCCTAAATTTTTTCATAATGCTTCATTTCTCTCTTCACCCATTTTACTCCCCCAGAATCTTGGCCTCACTCTTCCACCTTCTCCCTCTACCCTGCTCTCTATCCTGAGGACATCATCGTGTGTGTGTGTGTGTGTGTGTGTGTGGGGATGATGCTCTCTCTGTTATCAGGGTGGCTGTTAGAAGCACTGGTGATTTGGGGGGAAGAAGAGGAGATACTGGTGAGCTTAACCTTTTCAGACTTTCTATTCACCGGTCCTCCAGATTCTCCACCAAGAAGTTCTATTGCAATGAGTGAAGCAGGGGCTTTACTAGCATTTAGTGAGTAAGGCTAGGGATGCTAACTGTCTTGCAGGGCATAGCACAGCCTTGGACAAAAATTCCCCCTTCCCCACGCTGGCTGCACTCTGTTGAGGAGGACCTCTGAGTCCTGTTGGAGATAGCTTGCAGAGTCCTGTTGGAGATAGCCTGCAGAGCTTCACAATAAAGCAGCCTGCAAATAAGTACCTAGAGGTGGCTGGCTCTACTCTCCAGTGGAGTCCAGGGGCAAAGTGTCGAACAAGTGACATCAGTCATGTTTGTCTTATTAATAATTGGTATTATGGAGCAATATGTCAAGGCTGGGCAGAACACTTAACGTGTTACTTCATTTAGTCCTCTCAACAGCATTTTGACAATGGGACTATTACCCACATTTTACAGATGAAGCAACTGAGGCCCAAACAGAAGAAGAAATTTGCCCCAGACTACCCCAATGGTTGAACGGGAGAGCTGATATTAAATGGCCCCCAGTGGTCTGACTTCAGCTTTACTCTAAACTGCTTCTCAAGGTAGAAATCATTGCTTTCTTTGTGCAAGAAGACAGGTGGCCATTTCCAAGCCTTTGTGGGAGGAAATTTTTTGTTTTAAATCATGAGCAGCCTGTGGAAGTCACCATAGCAGGGCCACAGTGGATCATGTAGCTCTCAGGTGGAGACCTTGAAGGCCTTGGAATTCTGTTGTATTCCTTCTCTCTCCTGTTTCTCCAAAACCTTCCTGATCTGGAAAGTTTGGGTTGGCAGGACCGTGTGAGACCTGGACTGGCTTGGGGTAAGGTGCTCCCAGGGAACTCATTCTCTTCTATTTCCCGTTGGGCTGTGAGGCATGGCTCAGATGGTCACTGTCATGGGGAGGAGAGATGGCTCAGCAGTGCTATGGCCAGGCTGCTTGCTGTCTCAGCCTTGGGACGGGGAACCCTGAGACAGATTACTGCATGCATGAGTTTTGAGTCTGGAGGGAAAAGAAGAAGAGG
The DNA here is from genome assembly GCF_902729225.1 of Pteropus medius. Lineage (NCBI taxonomy): Eukaryota > Metazoa > Chordata > Mammalia > Chiroptera > Pteropodidae > Pteropus > Pteropus medius. The sequence continues at coordinate 48,447,311 of NW_024344378.1, forward strand.
TAGGTGTGTGTGTGTGTGCGTGTGCATGTGCGTGTGCGCGTGTGTCTGTGTTCATCTCTGTGTTTGTACTTACATGTGTACTTGCATGCACACACCCACCATCTGAAAAGCCTCTTGTCTCCTCAGGGACTGCAGAGTTGGCGATTTCAGCTGTTCCCTGCTCTTTTATGATGAAAGGGGAGCGATTATTCTTTTTGCTGGTGTCTGTGTTTAATTGCAGGGATATAATAACTACAAATTCTCCCTGGCCGAGACTTCTTAATAAAAGGTCTCTTCTATCCCAGCTGCTTTCTTTTCCTTTTTGCATCCCCACCCCCATCACTGCCATAGCACAAGGTCACTTAGGGTTTTAAATGAGGGAGAGACACATACACATATGTTCACGTTTCGTTGAGAGTTTATATAAAAGACACCTTCTCCAGACCGATCATTATGGAGATCAGCTACGTGCCCCCCACCTTTGCACCACCTCCCCTTAGCTCCTCTCTGAGTTTATACAGAACCCAATTTTTTAGTCTCCTGGGTGTCTGTTTTTTCTCCGGTTCTGAAGAAATAAGAGCCGGCCAGAGCAGGGAAGACCAACAAAAGAGGTTAAAAAAATCCCCAAACCATTCTTGAGATAAAGCAAGACTTATTAAAAACAATTGAAGGGGAGGGCAGGAGAAGGGGGTATTAACCCTTACATGGGTGTGTTTTCTGCAGCTGGAGAAGTGTTTTAAGAAAATGTGCCATTGTTAAAACTTTTTCCTTGATGGATTTATTTTTTAAGGTAGAGAAATATTTTCCCCATAATTGGGTAACTCTTAATAGTAGCAATTGCATATTTATCAGTGTGAGGAGCTGTTATTAATGTAACTGTCAGGCCTAAACACATTTCTGCATTAAATCCATTTAGTATGTGCATTATTCGGGCTGGAATGTCACCGGGACATCAAAGCCCCCTAGGCATGGAGAGCTCAGTGCCCTGCTGTGGCTGCCGAACAGGCCCTTGATCAATAAATGTAACATGTTAATGCAGAGCAAATAGAATAAAAGATTTCTTTGACAAGACATGAAAAATCACCTTGTGGCAGCTGGCATGTGATGCCGTTTCTGGGGAGACACTAGCAAAGTTGATCTGACAAGTAAAGAGGAGAGATGATGGTTGTAAGGTGCTTTTGTTTCAAACTTCTTTCTTGACCTGTCAGGTTTTGAAGGCGCCTCAATGGCTCTTTTTTGTCATGTGAAAATTGTAGTCTTAGGTAGTTATGAAGCAGTTATCTCTTCTCAAATTGTGAATGCTGCTGTTTAATTGATTCACTTAGCATTTGAAACTGTCACGCATTAATAATTGCGAAATCCTGTAGATACTGTGCTAGTGTGTCATGCTTAAATGTGTAGTTATCAGAAAATTAATATCCTTAATGAACCGGTGCTTTCAAACTAACATTGCATGAAATCTCTTTTGCCCTTTCATTTGCTGAAGCCGCATCCGCCAGTTTGCCGAGAATCACCTCTCGACAGTTTGCTTTCTTGATGCCCGACAAATGCCAGCTTTGCTGTGGGTACATCGCGTGCTCAATGACAATAAATATAGTAATTATACTGGAGTTAGTAATTAACATAATTGTAGTCAATTACGACAAATACAGTGCAGAGCTAAATAAATGAGAGGGGAGAAATTAGCAAGCTAATTGATTTATCTTTACTTGGCTTTCTATTAAAACTGGCAGGGCTGTTTTTCTTGGGGTAGGGGGAGAGAGGAGGTGGAAAAAAATCCCCACAAGGATTGTTTACAAATAACTGATTTTGTTTTGAAGTTGCTTTGTCTTTTGACTTACTATGCGTCATCCCCAACTCTGCTTACAAGGAGAAAAAAGGAAAGAAAAAGAGAATTTAAATGTCAGGGGAACATTTTGTTAATTTAGCTACATCAAGCTGAATGCAGCAGCTAAGCAGAGAGACAAGATTTAGCTTTCTCTAAGGCTTGAGGAGTTATAATTTTTTCTTCTCAGCTGTTGCTCTGGTAAAAAAAAGTTTTAGATTGTGTGTGTTCATTCGTTCTAAGTCCCCATCAGTGAGGTGGTGCTTTACTGAATGGTACTTTTGGAGGTTATATGTGTATGCTAACTTGCTCAATTCCATGCTGCTGGTTTCGTGTAAAAAGTGGGCATTTTTTACTTGGTTCAGGTCCACTTGGTCTAGTTATGCCTTCTTCCCTCTGTACCCAAGGAAGAGATGGAGGAAAGGAGCAGAAATGTTGTTGGAAAGGGCAAGGGAGGGGCTCCAGTGAGGACCCTTTTTCCCATCTTTGCCACACTTCGGGGATACCTGGGGTCCTGGGCTGTCACACTCCTGAGGCTGCTTAGAAAGTTTTTGTTGGGGTCTCAGTGCCCATTTGTTTCAAACTGGTTTATTCTCTGTTGCCTGGAGCCCTGGTTAATGATGTCTATCGTGATTCTCTGTTCTTTGTTCACCCCTTTCAGCGTGTCTGCTGTTCATGCCACTGAGGGAGAACGTGTATGTTTGGAGCCCTGTTTTTTCTCACAACTTTGAGAAATAGGATTTTTTTTTTTTTTTTTAACCTCTTGACACAGAATAGGGGCTAGTGGCCATAGCTTTCATAGGGTTGGAGTGCTTAAAATCTTACCCTGGTGTTAGCCAAGGTTAAAATTCAGTGCTTTCAGGACGTGGCAGTTAAAGTATCCAGTTTAGCAAACTAAAGTTTTATTTCAAAGCCTTTTATTTAGCTCTGCTTCCTGAAGATTCTACCGGTACGTTGTTTCTAGTCTGACACAGGGGATTTAGAAGCGGCGATTTCACTTTTACGTAGATGGTACCTATCGTCGTACATGACCTCGTGCGGAATTGTTTTTCAGTTGCATGAAAATGCTGCCTCTGTTCTAGCGCACCAGGACGTACTCGGACACTGCTTAGTGTGGTCATTCTTTATGTGCACTTCATTTGGAAATCAATTTCTGACATGAAATATTTATAAACAGGGAATCACTTAAATAATTTAGTGTTTGCCAGCATAATGGCTTTCTGATGAAGTTTCAAATTATTTCAGTAAATGTGTGGAACTTCTGAGGGGAAAAGACTCATCTTTGGAGGGGGACAATGATATCTGGAACTTCAGCCTGCTTTAGTTTGATATAGGTCTAAGAGAAATCGGATGATTCATAGGCATAGCTCTGTTTTCCAGAGAAAGATAAATTCTAGATATTGTATATCTCCAGAGAGGGCATCTCCTGTGAGAGGCAGTGAAGTGGGGAGAGATGGAGAGAGGATGTTTGGAAAAAGACCCTTTGGTATTGACCATTGTCAAAACATGGCATTTGTAGTTTTGTTGTTGTCTGTAGCTCTGCTCAGCTGCTGGTTTTTACACTGTCTTCTGAATGGTACACTGATGTGAGTGGGCAAGAATATAGGATGCTGGCAAAAGAAGCCTCTCTTCACTTTATTTTAAAATTAAAATTGTCTTAACTGGAGCTTTGAAGCTAGCTTTATTCTGTCCCCCAATTGCTAAAGAAATAACAGCATGGGGGATAATTTAGATAGATTCTTTTCAAATAAAATGCTGTTTGCAAAAGTACCATTTTCCAAGACGTCTGTTTCACTGAGACATACACTCCTCTAGATGTTCAAATATGTGTGCTTTGTTCCTCAGAAATTTTAATGATTTTTCTTTTTATGCTCAATTGCATTTGTGGGGTTGGTGGAACAGAAAGAGGGGATGGAGTTAAAAGCTTTTGCTCTTCTCATTCTGAGAAGCTGGATGAGTGGGCACTTGCATGTTAGTCTTTGAGAGGGTACATTGGAATTGCCTGGTGGGATATTAATTTTATTTCAGGGACTTATTTTTCAGAATATATTTCCTATCCCGTCTGAATGTATCAGTGTGGTAGATTGATTCCTCAGGATTCGCACCTCCTAAGGGCAGTGGGTGATCAGGTGAGCTTGGAAGGGCACACTGTCTTCATCTGTGCTGACAGTTGAATTGTGGGTCTGTCCTGGTTGGCTCTTGTGAATTTTTCCAGAAGCCTGGGGTGGACTAACATCACAGAAACCTAACCATCTTCCAGTTGTAAATGGGTATAGCAAACCAGTACCCTGAATTCTGTTCTTGGAGGTTGGGCTCTGGTAAGAAAAATCAGCTTGACCTGGGGTGTAGAAAAATGGAGCCTGGCAATGACTCCTGAAGGTCACATTGTCTGGTGCCCTGCCCCTGAGGAGTACTGCATTTGTTACCGCCTATGACATGAAGTCCTGGGTTTTTTCTTCCTGTTTAACTGGTAGGTAGAAGTCAGGCTGGGGGTGACTTACATTTTGGAGGATGCCAGCAGGGTTAAGTAGTCTTTTTAACTGTCATGTACAACTGGATCCCTCCATAAATGCACCTTTGGGCTAGGTGGTCTTTAAGGTCTTTTAATGGCTCATACAGCCATGACCATAGATTATCATGGAACTAAGTGGAGGTGGAGACTGCTTAGGATAGTGTGGTTCTCCCAAAGCTGTCTGATGATGTCCTTAAGGGCTGAGGACTTGGATCATTGTTCTTTGCCATTCCCTTCCTTTTCATTATAGACAGGTAAATATTCAGTGCATTCTGGGTTCCCCAGCACATGAAACTTATAGGTGTGATGTTTCCTCTTTTAAAAAGCTCACATGAGCAATGTGGAGATAAGGCTAATAATACAGGTGAAACTATTAGAGAACAATACAGAGGGCCACTGTCAAATTCTGCCCGCGGACTTTTAGAACTTTGTAGTTCTCTCCTATTGGGGAGCATAGTTATTCCATTCACTGTCTGGGAGGCTTATTCTCTTTGAGTTAGCATATTTAGAAGCCACATGTGGAAAGGAAAGGTCCTATACAGGCAGAGCAGGTGACTTGACTCAGGAGAGCCCTTGGGGTAGCCTCAGGTCTCTTAAGGTACCTACAAGATGACACAGTTAAGTGCCAGGGGCATACTATTGATTCTCATGCCCAAGAAGGTCTCAGGAGGGATGACTTCTTCCAAGGAAGCTACATGAAAAGATTGGGACTTGAGCCACAGCATGAAAAGAGCAGTTTGCCACACTGGGTCAAGATTTCTGGGCAGGGTGAATAGCTTGCATAATGTCAGGCCTATAAAGGCTTGTCCTCAGTGGAGATGGTGAGACCCTGGACTTTGTGCCCTCAAAAATTTGTGGGAGTCCAGGAAGAGAGAAATTGGAGAGTAGGGTAAGCTCCTTCCCACAAATGCAGACATTAAACTCTTGGAATGAAGGTGGTTCTGGGACATAGAAAGTAGATGGGAAGGGAAGCTGGCCAGGTCAGAGTCATTTGGGGAGGCCAATCAAGTAAGGACTTGGGAGAGACACAGCTTTCCACCCTCAAATCTTCACCCTGGAGTGACAGGCATGTGGGGAAGACAAGGCACCTCCAGTTAGAGGGCAGCCGTTCCCAGGCTAAGCGGGGCCTGAGTGTCGGCCCTGACATATATATGTGGCAATTATACTGTTAGAGGGTCAGAGTTAATGCAATTCTTCCACACTCCTGCCACTAGCATGCTGTGCTGCTTAGCACCCAGCAAGACCTTGTAACCTAGGCCCTGGGGAGGAACCAAAACTTGAAATCTCATCTTTCAGAAATTGCATTTTTGTTGTTCTTACATGCCACAATGTTTTTGCAAGCCTGGCACTTAGGGGTGCCTTAACCCCCGGGGGAGATTTTGCATGTTATTGGCTCTGTGAATGCCTTGGGGCCTTTGCAATAACAGTCTCCCATCCGAATGTAAGCTCTTCCAGGAATGGAGAACAGTTCTCTCAGGAGTGCGCAGGGCAGGTTTATGCTCATGGTAGGTGCCCCTCTATTGGAAGATGCTATCTAACCTTGGAATTTCACTTGCTAAAAGGGATGCTTAAAAACATGATAACAGCTTATTTTAAAAGAGGTAACAGTAATAATACTTACTATTTGTCTATCAGCTTTCCCTGATTACCTTCTTAAGTCCTTATGACAAGCTAGGTGTTCTTCATAGCTTAAAGACAGGAGATAAAAACTTGCCGAAGTTAAGTGACTTTCCCAAGGGCACACAGCTGGTCAGTGAGAGCCAAGATCTATGTGTAGTTTTGCCCAACCACAAAGCCTATAGTCTTAGCTACTTACCATCTTGTATTCCACTGTGTTTCTTCCAATTCTCATTCATTGTTCTCAAGACCTTTATCTGGAAAACTATTGTGGATTGATAACTAACTGGTAGAGAAGAGGAAAATTTTCTAGGCAGACTAAAAAGGGACCCCCATCACCACCTTCAAGGCTGTTGCTGTTTGTTTTCTTGCCAAACTAATATGTTACTTTGTAATTTTTCAGAGGAGATAAAACCTGTAGACAGTGAGTCTTTATATCAAATATTAGCATTTTAGAAGTCTGTAGAAAATTAGATTGGGTTAACTTTTATTGTCCTGTTCCTTTAGTATGATGAACAGCAGTGAAAATACAAGAAAATCCCTCATGCATTCCTAAGGGGCTTCGAGGCCGAGTCTTCACGATAGTTTTTGGCTCCACTCAGGTGTTTGAGTCCCATTGCTGCTGTTTATCCGGACAACCTTTTAGGAGTCATAAGTCTGTTTTTCTTATCAGTGACAGGCAAAGAATATTGTCTACTTAGGATGTCTCTGGGTTCACAGGAGATAGGTTATTTGAATGTAAATGCTTTGTATATTGCTAAGCACTACATAACTGTAATGCATCATTTTCCAGTTTTAATGAGATTATAGTTGACATATAACATTGCATTAGTCCAAGGTATACAACATAATGACTTGATGTATGTATTGTAAAATGATTACCACAATAAGTAACATCATATAATGTATTATTGTCATTATGCTTTTTCTTTTGAATGAAAAACTGAACTCTTGCTTGTTTGAAGCTCAGTCATTGCTGAAGACCAAGAAGCCAGGGGAGTTCTGGCTGGAGCATGATCTGGTGGAAAAGCAATGAGATCATGAGACAGGATACATGACTATTAGTCTTCACGCCATCACAAATTATTTGAGATGCTGAGCAAGTCATTTAATCTGTATTATTTTTCAAATGGGGGATAATAATCCTCACCTATCAGAGTTGTGAAGGTCAAATGAAATACTAAATGTAAAAGAGTTTTGTTCCTATACCAAATGGTGTACCAAAAGAGCAGCTATCTCCCAAATAGCCTATTTAATTTTTTTGATTCTTTTGTTTTTGAGCAGAATTTTCTTAAGTATTTTGCTTGGGGTCATGTGGCATTTGTTTGTGACTTTGTACCAATCAAAAGGGAGATCACAGTCCTACAGTGTTTCCTTGCAAGGAGCATGTGACTTTTCTACAACCATAAGTTTCTCTTATCTGATTTTCTTGACTTGACAAAAAGTTTGCCTTTTAGGTAATTTCTGATCTACGTTGAATTGAATGGTTCTGTCGGAACTAACAGGGTCTGTGTTAGCTTTTTTACAGAAGGCCTTGTTAGAGCCTCTTCCCAGAAGATAATTGTAAAAATTACATTTAGGCAGTGCACAGAGAGATAGAATGTAGAGATTCGAAATTGATTTACTATTAAAAGAAGACTGTACTTCTAGAGTATACACAGTCAGAAGATACAGAAGGTGAGGAAATAAACGGGGACATGAACATGGGCCATAATCTAGAGAGACTGTTTTAGATTTTATTAATCAATTTAGTAAAGGGTGTCTATTACTGACTCTATGAAAACGTTTTCATCTGTTGCCTCTGTGAACTTTTTATGCCATATTGACCCGTCCACTCTTTAGCCATTCCTTCCTCCCATGTGTAATAAGTAGTGATGATGTAGTATTGACTAAATTTCTAAATGCCTACCATGCCATCTCACTGAACCCTACCAACTCTATGAGGTTTTTATCCCCTTTTCACAGATAAAGGAACAGAGACTTAGATTGATCAAGTACCTTGCCCAGTGTCACATAGTAAGCGTGAAAACTGGGACTCAACTGGACCCCCTTAATCATAGTGCTCCACTCCTCTGTGATACCCCATGCTGTGCCATCAGAAGGAATCTTACAAGTAGGTTGTTTTAATCCAGTGTTTTTCAAAGTTATTTTTCTAGTGGCAGAATCTAGTTAAACAAATTTTATAAAGATCATTATAGAATAAAAATGTTTCAATTTTTTTTTTCTTTTTCTTTTTTGTGAGTCACCAAAAAGCTGTTCAGATGACCATTGGGTTTGATATTGAGGTTAGAGATAAGAGGCAGTTTTATACCGGTACCAGTGTTCAGATTACTCCTGTGTTTGGCTTTGAGTGTGAAATATTTAAATGTTAATCACTCAGCTAAGTAGTTGTAAATGATAAGTGTGCTTTTGCCCTTAAAGTTCACCTTGCAAATATCAGGATATTCTTTAGACAATTGCAAGAAAAAACTTTGGGATCTTACAAAAAGTTAATTTGGTAGCACAAGATAATAGGCTGTTGTCCTCCTATTGTGTGTTGAAACTTGGTATCTAGTATTTTGAGAGTGCGTACTGCTCTTAAATTATAGTTTTAAAAAATGGTTAAAGTAATTTAAAAGTTAAATTCAAATCAATCATTTGAAGAAACTCAGAAGCCCCTCGTGGTACCCTAGGGTTCCATGGAATACAGTTTGAGAAAAACTGGTCTGATGCTTTCTTTTAGCATGAAATTGAGGCCCAGAAAGTGCAAATGGTGGATTGGTGATAGGGAACAGGAAATTGGGTCAAATAAATGTTTTCTTTTTAAAATTAGTTTTTCAAGCTTTTCTTTTTTTTCTGGTTATAAAGTAATATACTAATTTTATAAAAATTTTGACAATATAGGAAAGATAATACAGAAGGAAATAGAGTAACCAGTATTCCACTATTAACATTTGAGTATGTATTTTTACAAAATTGGGTTCAGGCTATATATATACAGTCTTATATCCTATTTTTTTTCCCCCTTAATGTTATATCGTAATTCAGTTTTCTAGGATACTGTGGTTCTTCAGTGATTACATAGTATTTTTTTCACAGATATACCATAATTGAGCCATTCTCTTATTGACTGACATGTGTTTATATATTGTTTTCCACCTTTAGGTGTTAATAAATGCCGTGATGAACATGGTTGCCTGTAAATTGTTTCACTGTGTCCTTAAGATAATTTCCCAAAGAGTGAAATTACTGAGTTAAAGGTCATTAAAAAAGTTTTGCCCTGAAGCCCCTGTCTGACCTTTCTTCCATCTCTCACAGGAGAATCAAGGGTGTGGAGTTTCCTCCTTTACTGTTGTAGATTGAGGAGGTGGCAGATGGGGACTCCATGGGGAGAATTATTTTGAGCATTTTGACCTAAGCCTGTCCATGCTTCTTCACAGGCTGAATACTGTGTGTGCTTATGCTGGTTCAAATACAGGTAAAATTAATATCTGCCCATAGTCTGGGAGGCACAGAAGGCCTGTGAGGAGGGGAAAGTTGTTCTTCACTTAGGTCTGGGTCACTTCTGAGTCCACATGTCGACCTTGTCCACTCCTGGGACCTAGAGAGCCTGAGGCCCCCTCAGTGCCAGTCTTAGCCCAGAGGGGTGTCAGCCAGGCTTGTGAAGGAGGTAAAGAGAAACCCAAATCATTTTCAGTTTTTCCTTTGCAGATTCAACCTTTTAAGCATACCTACATTTACCTGCAACGGCAGTCGTTTTGCATTTTAATGACAAAATCAAGTACGCTAACTTGCATTTGAAACGAAAGTGCCTTAAATGTCTCTGGCTGTCAGAATGAGATGTTAGGAGCTTGATGAAAAGCGAACAAAGAAGACAAAGTATGGAGCCTGGATACAGTGCAAAATGAAATAAAACCTTGTATGGCCTGTCAGGGGTGTCAGTTGATATTCATATCTAAAGCACATTATAGCATTACTTTGCAGCTCATAGCTTACTCATCTGTCTTTTTTAATTCATCACATTCGAGCCCACATCTTTTAAGTCTCGTGTGTCAACAATGGAAGAAATCTGTTAATTGACAAATGAGTGTCACAAATGTGAATTGGTGCCTTTACATCAGCGGCAGGTGTAGTCTCTTTTGTTTTTTGTTGGATCTATTATTGGCATAAGCCAGTGTAAGACATCTGTCTTTGTCGGAATGAGAAATGACAGGCCTTCTTGGCTGTCATTGTCTTAGTGTGTGCTCATTCTGTGAGATACTGTATAAAGATAAAATGTCAGTTAAAAGAATATGAAAAACTATCTAGAGGAAGTCCTTAAATTACTCAGAGAGGGGATCCGGGAATTGGGGCTGGAATTGAAATCCGAGTGTTTCAGTTTGTATCTATCACACCTATTTAAAAATAATATTTCCTGAGTAACAGGATGAGGTTATCAGGCATTTAGGAAAATGTGATGTTGTGCTGGTATAATTAGCTTTATAAGATGGGGAGAAAATCTACCTTTGCAAGATATGAATTTATTATAAGGTCATCTCTCAGACAAGTACAGAATTGTCTCAATAAAAACACTCCAGGTAGGATTCTGGGTGTTGATTTGCATGTGTTTTGAAATATTGAAATTGTTCACCTCCAATTTCTTTTTCGGTTATATTCCTCTCTGAGACTGATGAGAAGCATAATGAAATAAAAAGCAGCAGTTGTGGAGTGATGAGACAATTAATGGGGAGAAAACTGTTAGTATCACTGAGCTCCTGGTGGGTTTAGAGATGCGGGCGAGTCTGGACACCTGAGGCTGTGTTGTTAACTCAGGTTATTGTTGGTTGGGGAGTCTCGGTGAGGAGGCAGAAGGTCTGATAGTGGAGGAATGCTCCTGTTCCCCCTTTTGTCTGCTTCAGCATGAGCTGTACAGCCTAGACATTTAGGCCTGGTAAGGACAAGGTGATCTCAGCTGGGCATGTCCTGGTTATAGGATGGGTAGACTCTTCAGGCGTACTTCCCAAACTCAAGTGTGTACACAAATCCTCTGGGGGTCTTGTTAAAAGATAATGTCCGATTCAGTAGGTCTGGGTTTGGGCCTGCACCTCTGCCTTTCTAATAAATTCCCAGGTGCTGCTGACCTGCTGCTTTGCAGACCCAAAGTGAGTATTAAGGAGTTCAATTCATCTTCCCATAGACTGTCAGGTAGACTCCTGAAGACAGTGAAGGGTTATGAGAAGAGAGAAGTCTGGGTGCTAGGCTGGAGTAGACAGTTCTGGAATTTCTATGTCACGAAGTAATTATTTCTGTAGAAATGTTTCTAGCCTCTTCAGAGGAGATTCAGACTCATGAATTTTTCTCCAGCTCCCTGTGGCTGGGGCAGGCCTTTTTCCCAGTCCAACTCCTGCCTTCTCTGAAGTGGTTGACACTGTGTGTGTGTGTGTGTGTATGTGTATGCCTGCACTGCACACATACGCTCATTGTCGTGTGGTTGAAGAAGGGCATGTATTGAACCTTACATGTGTTAGCAGAACTTGTGTTTGTGTACATGTGGTGGATTTTGGGGGTCGGAATGTAACAAGCCTGAGTGTATACTGTTTATGTGTGTAATATATAAACACATGTGTTAGCTATGTTTAGGGATAGGTGTGTGCCAAAATATGGGAGGGGTGTGTGTGTGTGAGTGAAAGCACGCACATATGAGCACATTCAGTGGCGTACTAGGGCTCCTTAGCCGATACTCATTTGAATAATTAGATCGATTGGATATATGTGGGGGAAAAAAAAACACATGGGGATCTGTTGCTGGGACTAAAACGTTGTCCTTTGTGCCATTAGTCGTTGGTAAACATATTTGCCTCCAAGGTTCCTCCTGGCCCAGGGCCGTGGAAGCTGACTGCAGTGTTTATTTTTGGATGGAATAGACCCCTGGCAAAATTAGACAATTCTATTGAGACCTGGGGGAAGTCTTCAAATTATTAGAGGATCAAGAAAGGGCAAAATGTGTGGAGCCTCAAAACCAGACACTCACCTCCCTTTTATTTCAGCTAGAATCATGACTCAGAGCACAACGCCACCTCTTTTTGCATAAAATAATGAGCTAATTAGTAATTGGGAGGATGAAACTGGTATTTTCTAAGGGAACTCAGGAAAGCTGATGGTTCTTTTTCCAGACGTTTCTTTCCCTCCCTTAGGACTCTTTCAAATGCTATGTATTGCAGACCTTTTCCTGGCTGACCCTTAAATGCTCTGTTCTGGAGGAAATTTTAATTTTTTTTTTTTTTTAAATTGAAACAATACTTACCTGAAGGGAGTGAGGCAAGCCAGAGAGAAAGAAAGGGAAATGGCCCTTCTAAAAAAGGCACATAAGTTGTACCATATACCCCTTTCACCGTGAACTGGAATGTTTTTGTCACATTGTGAGAGGCCTATTTTGCTTTCTGTGGAGGTTGCATTGGTGAAAAGGAAGTTGCCTGAGTACTAAGAGTATATGTGTGTGTCCTTGCATATGTCTCCTTGTTCGCCGTCTAAAAATGGGCAAGGCATGCACATCTATCTTGTGTTTATCCATACACATGTCTGTGTGTGCAGACATAGGCCAGATCCACACACAGACAACCTTTAGTATGCATATTGAGGGACTGGGTACATAAGAAGACCATTTAATGTTCTGCTCTTGGTTTTTCATTGCTGGCTGTCACAGAGAATCTGAAACAGACAAAAATTTATTGGGTAGTATTTAGAAACATGTCGGTGGTAACGACTGCAGCTCTGATTTCAATTAACACCCAGTAAATTTAGGCTAATGCAGTGCATTTGTAGACCTGTTGAATGTGCTTGGCATCACGTTGCAAAATCTAAAGTGGTCATGGTTTAAAACATATTTTATGCTGACCACCGCTTTCGCATCTCCTCCCCACCCCCATCAGTCTGGCACATAGTGGTGAGCTCCCCTGCGAACTGTAGAGTCTTGAAAATTCTCTAAGTTTGTTTTCTTTTTTTAATAAAAATGACCTTTCAATTGCAGAGAGCACAGTTAAAGTTTTAGCGTCCAATCCTGCTTAATGAAATACTACTATGGAGTTCATAATTCATCATTTTTCACACTCCACTCACCCCCTTTTCTGGCTATTTGGGTGAAAACAGCTGGGGAAGTGCTGCATTTTATGATTAAGGCACTAAAAGATTAGCCGTAGGCACTGCCCATCGATGGGGTTACAGAATTCAGGCTGCTGACAGCAGATCTGTTTTGAATCGGAGTCAGATTAAAGTGAGTGAAAATCATTTGGGGGCTGAGGGCTCGAAAGGTCACACGTGTAATGAATTGTGGGTGCTTGCCTGGTTTCCCAGGCGAGAACCATAAGCAATTATTAAATGCCGTTGTGTATTGGGAAGGGTTGGCTGGTGGTGACTTTGAAACTTCCCAGAAGCAAGACTGGAGACTGCAAAAGGTAGTAATAAGGCATTGGACAGGAGAGGATTCGGAGGACTGTTGCCTTGCGTATTTGGCTTTATTTGGGGAGAGATTTTTATTTTCCTCCCATCTTCAGTTTGCTCTGAGTCTGTAGTGACGGCCACAGCAGTTCCAGGGGGCAGGGTCTTGTGTGGGTCTATGGAGGAAGCCCTGATGTTACCTTTTTTGTTTGTCCTGGTAAGTTCCTTTAATAGCTCCCTGTTTTTTCCTGAGTGTTGTGGGAGCCAGTGGTTTTGCTTCAGCTCTCAGCTGTTCCATAATCATTAACATGTCTTTATCAACAAACTCCTTTTTATCCATTGAAGCCACTCCAAGCTACTCTGGCTAGTGGTATAGGCATCAGGGACTGGTAAAAAGGTCTGAGGCTCCTTCCTTTCTGAAGATGAGGAGGCTTGGAGTGTCTTGTTTAAGTGAGGCTGTGCTTTTCCCCCTCCCCAGTACTTTCCATCTCAGGTGGTGTGGCCTAGCCCTGTGGACAGATTCCAGGAAGTTTCTTCATCACGGAACAGGAACGACTCCTGCTGAATTAAACCTTCTCATTTGATATGGATTTCTCTGCTAAACCATGCCCCTCTCCCTGGATTCTCCTTTATTTAACATTTGAGAAACTCTGGCATAGATCTCTCTGGAAAAACCTGCTCTGAAATGGAAAGCGAAGCAAAAAACAAAACCCAAAACTTAAATAATTAGGTTTAATTGGTGATTTTCTTTCCATGGCTCAATCAATTTATTCAACAGTTACTGAATGATTGCTGTGAGCCATGTGGAAGGCTAGGCTTTAAGGGTACAAAGAGGACTAACATCCCTGTAGAGGAGACAGATATGGAAATGGGTGACTGCAGCCCAGTCAAGTGATGAAATACTGAGGGATGCACAGGGCACTGATGATGTGGAGGAGTGACAGTTGACCCATTCTGAGGGTGTAGCGAGGAACGTTTCCTGGAAGGATAGCATGTCTAAGCTGAGTCTGAAAAGATGAGCAGGATGAGTCATTTGGGAGGACAAGGAAAGACATTTGTGGCAGAAGGGACAGTGTGAACAACGGTAGGGGAGGGCAAAACAGTTGGAACCAAGGCTTGACTTGCTCTGGTGGATGCCTTCCCCACTGGCCATTTCTTGACCAGGGTTGCATTTGACCCCTAGTTGTCTCTGATTTATTCAGTTAACATGTATTAAGTGTTTAAGTTTCTTCAGGTACTGTACTAGGCTCTTGAGCTACATCAGGAAATGAAGCAAAGACCTCTTGTTGTCTATGCCTCTTGTTTTTCCTTCCTTTTCCCTACTGAACTTCCCCTACCTATTGCCTTCTTTGTGGTAAATTAATCAGTCAGGGTGATGAGAAGGAGGATGGGGAAACATAGGGAGTGGCCACTCCATCGAATGTGTAATGCGGTGGGTTTCTGGAAGACCTCATACCTGTGTATGGCTAACTGATGGGGACCAGAGGCAGCACCAATGTCACAAGTTTGCAAGCTTATCATCTGCTCTGATTCCTTATTGCTGTATGGCACCCTCATTCTTTCTTGGCTCCTTACTAAGATGCCTGTCACTTAATGATATTTAGGTACACATAGCCGATAGCAGTATAAAAATCCCAAGGAATAACTGCATTATTCCAGTGATTAATTTTAATGGATCAAGGACTAATGGTGGAGCATTAGGCATCTTGGACCAAGCATGAAGATTTGTTTTTAGGGAGGGGTGGGAGGGTGCTTAGGGGCATTCATAGTAGCCCCAAAGGACTTCACATAGATGGTTGTCATTCACCCCCACACCTAAGTTCCTTTGCTCCAGTTGTCTTTAGTGAATAGGATTCTATTGGCAGGGGGAGGACAGATTATTGGCTGTGGCCAAAGGATGTAAAAAGGACCATTAGAAATCTAGCACCATCTTCATTACTGTGTGATCATTGTATGTCGGTGGTAGGGCACCCATAGTCTCTATCCACAGAGATCTTCCCAAAGGTATACTTGTTTCAAGGGATACCCAGTGTGGCCAAATACACATCTCGGTCAGCAGTAGATTCCCCTCTGTGCTGGCCCCACCAGTTCTCTGGCTTAGAGTTGGGCGAATGTTCCTTTTGCTTTTGAGGTTCTGCAGTTAGAGTGATGATAATTATTTCTTTTTGGTTCAATGAACTTGGAATGAAAGGAAGCTTTTTGTTTTTCCTGTGGTAGAAGGTTTTTGCAAGTCTTTGGGGGCGGGGGATGTTGGGCACAGGGTTTGGGAGGGGGTAGGGTGGGAAGGATGAATGCCAAGTTCCACCATGGGGTGGGGTGGGTAGGTAGAGCCCTGTTTGCATTATTGGTCCATGGCGCCCATCCAGCCAGTGGCCTCTCTCACACAAAGCCTTCGTTCTGATTAATGGCATCCGTGTCTGGGAGGCATGGATTGTATTAGACCTTGTTTAAAAGTGCTTGCTATACATTCACTTCCCCTGGAAATGCACCAAAATAGTACAAGAGGAAAAAAGGGAGAGAGAGAAAGAGCCTGCATTTGGAAAGGGTAGAAAGGAAAGCTTTTTTCACAAATGCTTTCTCTGACTTTCTGTACTCTTCAAGGCTTTATCTCTGCTGGGCTCTTAGGGGAGAGCAAGGGGAACAAGTGAAGACAGACATCTTGGGAAAGAAAACGGGTTTCCCTGCCAAAACTGGGAGATGGTGCTGGCTCTCTTGGCTTTTTAGAAACTCCAAGAAATCTGCTGACATTTTAAAGGGGGTGGGGGACGAGAGATGATTTATAAGGATATCACATGTTGCCCAAGCAGATCCTGCGAGAGGAAAATGACTTTCATAGAGAGCATGTTGCAATAAAGAAACAGGGAGTCACTGGGGAGCATCGCCAATTGCAATGCCTTAAGTTATTTGCCTTAACACTTGCCCCCCAACCAAGGCCTTGCCAGAAAGAGATTCAGAAAGCCCGAGCCCAGCTTGAACTCAGAGTATGCTGCCTCGTCTCCACTGCCTCGCCCCTGACCCCCCGCCCCTTATCACTTGGTGTTCTTAGCTTCCTGTAGGATGAGGTAGGTGTGCGGGTATTGTACTGGCTGCCCTTGCATGTGTATATGTGTGTGTGTTGAGGGTGTGCCGTCTCTGTGTGTTCAAGTGGTGGGCGATGGAAGAGGATCGTAGGGTGAGGGGAACCAGTGACTTTTCGCATTTCTCAAGACTGGCAGAACAATGTTGGGCTTTTGTGGAGGGGTGTGAGTTGTCACCAGGCTTATTCTTCCGAAGAACCAGGGGATTTGTTTTGGGGTTAGGGATCAGCCTTTGGGCCAGGCAATCACGGGAACTGCACTTTGAGCTTCAAACAAGATTCAGAGCCTGGTTTTGGTCTCCAGGAAGTTCTCTTGTCTCTGTTGTACGCTATGGTTCATTACTTGCAGGGTACCAACCCTGGATCTCAGCAACATGACAGATGGAGTCCAAAGGTCTTGTAGTGGCCTCACATTCCTGGTTCTTCAATGCATTTCTCCTTAATGACACTTTCTCCCTTTTTCCTTTAGACTCCAGTACCTTCCTGCTGTCCCTCTGCCACCATCGAAATGGTCTGAGAACCAAGTCATGACCCCTTTCATATTCAGGTTGAGTTGACAGACTGGGTCCTAACTATCTTGTATGTATTTGCATTTCTGTGAAGATCAAATCCTAAAGCTGAAGGACAGAGACCCTTTTGACGGGGTTTAAGCCAGCGGTCCCCAACCTTTTTGGCATTGGGGACCTGAGCTCCTATGAGAATCTAACGTGTGATGATCTGAGGTGGAGCTGAGGTGGTGATGCTAGTGCTGGGGAGCAGCTGCAGATACAGAAGCTTCACTTGCTTGCCTGCTGCTTAACCTCCTGCTGTGCGGCGTCGTTCCTAACAGACCACTGACCGGTACTGGTCTGCAGCCTGGGGGTTGGAGATGCCTGGTTTAAGTCATTAGAAAGATGGATTTCCGGTGTCCTTGGGTGGTGTCACTGGGGGTGGGTCATGGAGCAGGCAGTTGGTTGGGCCGGCTGTGTGGCAGATGGTGTTCCTCCTTCCTGGTGCTAGAATGCATTAGTGGCTCAGAGCCAGCCTCTGTGTGGCAGATCTTCCTTGTGGGGCCTTCAGTCTGAACAGCTCTGCTGTGTTCACTTGGTCAAGCCCCTAAGAGTACATGAGATTGGGGAATCCTCCTTCACAAGGGCCAGTCAATTCCTACGTGATGGTTAAGAGCTCTTCAGGCCTCAGTGTTGGCCAGCCCAGCTCAGGCTACCATGTAGTGGCAGTAATAAACCATCATCCCATCACCTTCATCCTGCTTTTATTGAGGTCTGGGGATACAGCAGTAAGAAAGACCGTCCCTGCTTTCGAGAAGCTTTCCTTCTAGAGCAGAAAAAAAAAATGGCATAGATGATAGAGGCTCTGTTCATCCCGCTGGCAACCAAGTCAAAGTTGTGACAGAAATAAGGAGCATACAGCAAGGAAAAATCACCTGGGATCTGGATGAACAAGCCATTCAACTAGGGAGAAATCTAAGAAATCACCCTGCAATGGCAGAAGATAGATGGGGTGAAGACATGAGGCTGCCCGGTCCCAAGTGGCTGAGTGGGACAGAGGCCATAGCAGTGGCATGGTAGCTGGCAGCTGTAGAAGCCTCTTAAAGGGGCCATGTCCACAAGCGGATTTTTGTAGTGACAGACCTGCTTGCTCTGAGCACTAGTGCTGGTTTGGCTGTGCAGGAGGCAACAGAGACTTACAGGGGGACTGAGCTGAGTTGTCAGAGCAAGGGCCAAGGCATGACTCGCTCTGTACAGAAGTGCCGGCAGTATCCATTGTTCCTCTGTTGAGCCCTCCCCGCTCCCGGTGTGCAGACATAGCACGGCCATAGCTGAGACATCATCAAACTAGATAACAGAGGTCACTCTGCCCAGAGGATTCCCTGAAATTCCACCTCCCCCAACTTGGGGCACCACCCAAGTCTCATCCAGGTGAGCCTTAGCGAGTCAGGTGCTCCTTGCTGAGCAGCGCCTAGACTCACATTGGAAGCAGCTGGCCTTGGTTTCTGGTGTGGCCTTTTGAGGCAACTATAAGCACAACATCTGTGGATTGCTTGCTGAATCTTAACAGGTGGCCCCGGAGGGGCAGAGGCTTGGGCTAAATTTGGCCTGCAGCTGAATCCCTCTCAGGACTGGGCCACTGGACATCTACCATACAAATCTACACTAAATAAGATCAGGAGACTTAGGAGCTTTGCTTAGTACATAGAAAAGACATGGAAAGGCAGCCAAAATGGGAAGACAAAGAAGCAGAAACCATATGAGAGAACAGAACGGAGATCCAGAAATAATGGGCTCAAGCAATCTAACAGACACAGAGTTCAAAACACTGGTTATAAAGATGCTCAATGAACGTAGGGGATGTGTAGATAAATTCAGTGAGAACTTCAACAAAGAGATAAAAAACAAAAATGGAAATGAAAATTATGAAAGGGAACCAGTCTGAAATGAAGAACATATAATCTGAGATGAGAAATATATTAAATGGAATAAACAAAGTGAATAAAGAAGAGGATCAAATGACCTATCTAGAGGATGGGAAAGCCAAGGACACTCAATCAGAATGGCAAGAAAACAGAAGCCAAGACTATAATAATTTAAGGAGCCTATGGGACACTATTATAGGTAAAAATATTCATGTCATAGGGGTTCCTGAAGAGGGAGAACAAGAAGTTGAATGTATATTTGAAAAAATAATGATGGAAAACTTCCCTAACCTGGTGAAGTAAACAGACATACAACACCAGGAAGTTCAGAGAATCCCCAAAACCAAGAACCCAAAGAGGCCCACACCAAGACACATCATAATTCAAATGCCAAAGGTTAAATACAAATTGATAATCTTAAAAGCAGCAAGAGAAAAGCAGTTACAAGAGACTACCCATAAGACTAGCAGTTGATTTCTCAAAACTGTGCAGGACAGAAGGGCTTGGCACAAAATATTCGACATGATGAAGACCCAAGATCTACAACCAAGAATACTTTATCCAGCAAAGCTATCTTTTAGAGTTGAAGGACAGATAAAGAGTTTCCCAGATAAAAATGAGCTAAAGGAATTTATTATCACCAAGCCAGTATTATAGGAAATATTGGAGAGACTTCTTTAAGAAGAAAAAACAAGTATCAAAAACAGGAATAAAGAATGGTAATAACTACATTCTTATGAACAAGTACCTCAAATGGAAAAGAATTAAGTGCTCTGATCAAAAGATAGGATGGCTGAAAGGATAAGCAAACAAGACCCCTAAGTATGCTGCCTACAAGAGACTCACTTCAGATTACAAGACACACAGACTAAAAGGAAGGGGATGGAGAAAGATATTGCCTTGATGGACCTAGAGGGTATCGTGCTGGTAGAGAAAGACAAATGGGTTGGGTAGAGAAAGACAAATACTACATGATTTCACATACATGTGGAATCTAAAGAACAAAATCAACAACAACAACAGTAACAACAACAAAAGCAGAAATAAACTCATAGAATCAGGGACTATTTAGAGTGATACTAGATGGGAGAGGGGTTGGGGGGACAAAAAAAGGGCAAAGGGATTAAGAGATACAAATGGATAGTTGCCGAATAGACATGGAGATGTAGAGTGTAGCATGAGGTAGATGGTTAATAATATTGTAATATGTAAGGGGGAAGGAGGGGTATTAAATTTAGTGGGGTAATCACTTTGTGAGTTATGTGGATTTGATCACTGCTATACAACTGAAACTGGTATAGTATATGCCAACTATAAGTCAAAAAAACCTCATCGAATTATATAATGTAAATATAAGCAACTGTCTATTATATTTCAATAAAGATAAAAAATTAAAAATTAAAAAAAAAACTTCTCTTTTGTGTTTAAAAAAAGCTTACCTTTTCTGTTGAAAAAAATCTAATTTTAGCCAGAGCTGTGGGTCACCTTGGATACATTGTGGGAGTCAGGGGAGTTGAACTTTAGTTCTGTGCCAGGCATTTGAAAACTTCTAGCGACCCTGTAAGGTTGTTTTTATCTTCTCCCTTTTATCTGTGAGCACATAGAGATGAATCCTGACTATGATTTCACAGCTCTTAAGTTGCAGTTAGTATTAGACCTTGGTTCTGTCTCATCTGAGACTGTGCTCCCTGTACTGCACCATGCTCTTGGTAATGGTACACATATTGTTTTGAGTTCTGCTGTTTTTCACGTAGCATGTCAAATGCATTTTTCTGTGTTTCTATGGTATTCATGATAATCTTTTTAAATGACTACACGTATTTTCTCCCCATGCTTATGTACTCTAAACCAGTCCCCAGACTATTGAATGTTTATTTCTAATTTCTTTGATGTTGGAAATTGAATGGAGTGTTGTAAGACTGCCCCTATCCCCCAATCATTTCCTAAAAGAAGCAATTGGGCTGGCACAGATGGAGCCTTGTGAGGGTCTTCAGGATGTTTGGGGAGCAAGTTGCCCTTCATCAGTGAGGATTCATGGAAGGAGAGCTTGGCTTCTTGTCCTTGACCCTCTGGCTTCTGGCTCAAGCCAGATTTATTTACTGGGTATTTCAGAGATTCCTAACTTCCCTCTCTTCACCAAGGGAGAACCAAAACCATTTTGCCAGTCTGGTCCCTGGGCCCTTCTCTCCAAGCAACTTGCCTATTTTATTCACTAGCCCTAAATCCATTCTCTTTACCTGGAATGCTCCCTGCTTCCACCTCCCCCCAAATCTTTTCTACCCAACTCTGTCCAGCCTTTACACCTCAGCTCAATATCTGTAGCCTCCAGACCCCTCTGCCAAAGTTGATTTCTCTTTGCCTCAAATTCCTTGAAACCTCACTGTTTTCAACTTGATACCAAATTATATGCTGTCACATGAATTCCTGTCTTCTCAAAACTGGGTAAGGAAAGGAGCAAAGGGGTCTCACATTTATGTCCCCAGCATGCTTTCACTATTTCACTTAATCCTCATAACAATGCTTTAAGGTAGGTTTTCTTATCTCTGCTTAATAGTGATGGGAGATTAAAGTTATCCCAGGAAAGACTACAAAAAACGAGTGCCATGTAAGTGGCAGAACTCCCAAATGGCAAGGACCATTTCTTTAACATATCTCTTTTCCTACTGATCAGTGTGTAGTGCAAGTCACATAGTAGGTGCTCATTAAATATTTGTTGAATTTGTAACTGTAGAATCAGCTCAAAATGGTCTTATCCTGTTTAACAAGATACTGAGCTGCTTTTCAGAGACAACAGTCCAAAACCTCTCAATTACATCAGTGCTGAAGATTGGGTATTAAAATTATGGAAAAACATTCTGATGATCAGCTTGAGCCTAGGTGGATGGGCTCTATTAGGTTCTTTTAATAACCCAGTCCTCTGTTAAATTGACCCAGCTATTCTTAAGAACACCTGGGACAGCCCCACTGCTGACAAAAATCCATTCAGAAGCCTTCCAGAAATCAGAGGGGGACATGCTCCTGTTCTGGTCATAGGTATACCTCAACAGTCAGAATACTCATTTGAACCCCTAACAGATCTCAAGTTACTATTGAAAAGACAACTAATAAAAGATAAGTAATGCACAACTCATACTTGCATACTTGTCTTCACTTTACTTGACTTTTTCTGATTTTCCACTTGCTTTAAACCATCTCCTTTGCACATATATAATTTAATTAGCTTCCTTTAAATTTATTTAACTGACTCAAAAGGGAAGCTCCCCAATAGTCTGACTATCTACCTGGCTGTTTGGAAAGTGGTTTTTGGCCAATGTTTGGCAAGAATTTATCTCCCTGGTGGGGAGTGGGAGCCCATGAAGACATGATTAGAAATCTTTCAGTAACTTTAGGAATAATAGCCAATGGGACCACTTAAGCCATAGCATCTTAAAAAGAGGCCTTGGGCTCTCTGGCCAAAGTTATATTAGATAATGGAATTGCTTTAGATTATATCCTAGCTGAACAGGGTGGTATCTGTGCTTTGGTCAACTGTTGCTCAAAAGCTGCAAACCAGGGCATCAAAACACGAGTAATACAGGACAATGCCCCATTGGACACATGTAAATATTTGCAATTAGGTGTAAAGCAGTCCCATTCTTTAAGCTGCTAGGTTTACAGCCCTAACCATCAACTTTAACAATTCTCTACTTTGCACAGGCGGGCAAAGGTTATTGCTGAGGCAGTTAGAAAAATGAATTCAGCCGATACTAGTATGAGATTGGCTCCTTACCGAAGCTTAGGAACTACTGCAAAGAAAGTTCCTCTGGCCACATCTGTTAAAGGCTATGGCTTGAAGCTTTAGTGCCAGAGCTGATTAAGGACCAATGTCAGCTACTGTTCAGAGCTGCTCGAGATGTTGAACCAGGGGAGGGGACACTTGAATGGGGATTGGACTGGCAGCTTCCCTCCAGTTGGATAGGATATTTCTTGCCAGAGAATGAGGTGTATCCCCACCAGCTAAAGTGATCCCTGTTGATCCCGTCAAAGTCTGAGCTCAAACACTCTGCGGACAGGAACTGACACCAAGAGCACTAAGGCCTCTCAGTATGATCTTGCCATCCCACTCGATGCCTCCGACAGTGTGTCCTTATATTCACTGCCCGCACAAAACGCATAAGCTGCATACATGTTAACTGACAGATGAAGCCCCTGCAGTTGTTACGATTAAAGGAAAGGACCTCAGAATATGTTTGGGGCCTTCAGAACAGGAATTCACGCAAAACTATAGGTATTACAGACGACCTCTGATGGCAAGTCCTTGCCTTGGCTTTTCTGGTCTTAGGAGGCCTTTTTAAGTTCAATCTGAAGATTCCTTATGAAAAATTCCAGTAAAGATTTAAGTGACTATAGGGTTAATTACTCATCTTGCTGGACTTATACAAATAATCAGGCCAAGTTTATTGAAACTAGACTTATTTCACAAATCAATTAGTCTTAATTTGGGCTAGCTTTGTTAAAGATGGGGGTGATTTTTAGAGAAACTTTTCAATAGAAACTATAATATAGTTTTGTGGGTATTAAAAGCTAGTGTCGCTCTTTGAATTTTGTTTCGTTGGCTACTTGTAAACTCAACTGGACCCAGAACTCTAGTTTCCTCCAGCATCTGCCTATGACTCTTTTTAATGTGCAATTATAAACTGCAGCTAGACAATATAAGATAAATTTCAGAGAAATCTCTGCAGCCGCTCACGCTTAAATAATCTCACTGATGCTGTGTAAGCTACAGAGTTTACCTGAGTACCTGATGACATCAGACATCTCAAACTGCAATAGATGCTTCGAGGCTTAACTTTAAAAATTCTCTTAACAGCCTTACAAACTCAAACTAGTTTATAATTTGCTCTGATCATTAACCTTTGTTTTTGGTTTGTTTTGATAAACATAACTCTATCAAGTACTTGACGTTATGGAATTTAACCTGTATAGTCAGCTGTTTGGCCCATTCTACTGCTCAAGCTCTTAAGACTCCAAAAAACCACCTTAGAGTCTTTGGGATGTGGGTTGTTATACAATATGATTGCTTTAGATTATTAGCTGAACAAGGAGGTGTTTATAAAGTGGCCAACTCATGTTTTCACACTTCTGTGGAAGTCAAAACCCACCTAGATAAAATGAGACAGTAAGCTACCTGGCTCCAAAAGTCTCTGACAAAACACAGTTTGACCTACTTCATGACCTTTTTAATTGCCTTCCCCAGGGTATTGGATCCTTCTTCTGATCCAGGTTACAAATTTTTTGGTTATTTTTCTAAAATACATAATAGGAATGTTTAAGCTGCTTATTCTCTACTGTTCAAAATACCTTTTCCTTAGAACCAGATTCAAAAAACTCCTTTTAAGATATAATCCTGATATTAGAGAACTCTTACAGCTAGGACCAAAGCAAGTAGCTATCAAACCCAAAACTTCTGTTCTCCTCAAAGATCATCATGATGATCATCATCATGGTTTGGGTCTTGGGGGGACATAATAACAAATTATTTTTAGTCTCATATTAGGATACAGGTATCTTGGCCTGGTGCTATCTCTACTGTTGCTGTGGTCTCTACTTATAAATTGAACACTCAGAATGCCCCCTCTATGGCTCAGGAACCATTGCAGAAGAGTTGGGTGCATGAGATTGTAAGAGTTGGGGAAGAGAGGCACAATGGGCAGACAAATCTGACTTCATTTTGAAGCTAATCCTGTATTAAGTGAGCCCAGATGCCCTATTTCCCTCATGACTGAGGAATGAGCAACAAAAACAGGAGATTTGTAACCCCAGAACCAGCTTAAAATGGTCCTATCCTGTTGGACAAGATACTGAGTTGCTTTTCAGAGCCAACAGACCAAAATTTCAAGTAATGCAAATGAAGCAGGCCCAGAGGAGGGAACTTTGACTTCTAGGTGTCCTCAGAACCAAAGTCTCACCATCACCCTCCTCTCAACACACACAGAACCAAAGGACTGGGACGTAATCAGAACTTGAACACTAGAACCCTTTCAGAAGCAGTGTCCATTGTCCAGGAAGATCCAGTGCTGATGCCACTACAATAAATGGCCAAGCTCCAAGGTCCTCTAATTTAAATTTGCCCCATGAACACTTCTGCATACTTGTTCCCTGTAAACCTTTAAAAACCCATCCCAAACTCTGGATTTGAGGAGTTCGGGTTTTTTTTCAGCACAAGTTGCTGATTCTCCATTGTTTACATTATACAGTAAACACCATTTTCTTTCACTGCACCCCCGGTGTCAGTATAATTGGCTCTTTGTAGCACCAGGTGGACGAACTCTTCGCTCGGTTACAAATTGAATTGTTGGACAGTTTCCTTTGTGGGAGTGAAAATTCCTCCTGTGTACTGCTGAATCAGGAGGGAAAAATTGAATCAGTTGTGCAATGTGATGTGTGCTTTTAATTTCAAACAGTGATCTCTGCAGTTCGGCAAGGATTGGGCCAGCATTAAGAGTTGGAAAGGAGGGAAAATAATCTAAAGCTGTCTTCTGCCCCGAGGAAGAGCAAAGTCTGATATCTGTTCCTTATCTCTGTCCCAGTTTCCCTTTCTTGTTGAGATCTTAACAGCAGGTAGTAGGGTGGGCGTGGCCTGATCTGAGAGCTGAATGCTCTTGAACTTGGGAGTTTAGGGCTCAGTGGCCATGATCTGCCTTGTTGGTCACTGTTAGCTTTGGATGTCAGGTCAGGTTTACACAGCATGGGGTTTGGTCTGTGCAACAGTTCTAGAGTTTGCACCTTCTCTTCTCCCATGATGGAACAAAAGAATTGTTTTACCATCAGACTGGGAAACTTTGGAAGCTGTGAAGGTCTTTCCTCTTGCTGCTCCCGAGTTCTTGGCTAGAGATAGACCGGTGTAAATCAAAGTAGGGGCCCTGTGAGAAGTGTATGCCACATGAGGATCTAACTGTGTGTCCATACCAAAGTGGAGGTAAACCAAGAATGTATATCAGGGGGTGCATGCAAAGTGGAGGCCAGCCCAGGAATGTACACTAAAGTGGGGCCCAACCTTGAACTTTTCTGTAGGGGCCAGAATACCACACTGTGGTAGAATTAGGTAGGAAAGCTGCAGAGGCTACAAGTGCTGTGGGATTGGAGACAGAAGTGCTGGAAGGCTAAAAAAAATAAGAGGGGCATTCTTCAAAGAGATAAGTGTTACTCAAACTGTGTTTGGAAGAGCTGGCTTTCCAAAGGTGAGCACTTTCTTGATGTCGGGATTTCTCAGAGCCTCTCATGCCAGTCCCCATTGGAATCTCCAGGCAGCAGCTCAGCAAGCAGCATTTAGAAGT
This sequence comes from Pteropus medius, assembly GCF_902729225.1. Lineage (NCBI taxonomy): Eukaryota > Metazoa > Chordata > Mammalia > Chiroptera > Pteropodidae > Pteropus > Pteropus medius. The sequence goes on from NW_024344378.1 coordinate 48,473,441, forward strand.
GAAGTTGTTAGTACACCTGCAGAGATGGGGAGTTCAAAAGAATTCTAAGTTCAAATCTCAGCCCTACCATTGTTTGTTGTGAGGTTGGGTAAGCTGTTTAACATACTGTGGCTCAGATTCCTCATTTGTGAAGTGCTGGTTGTGAGGATTAAAGGACATGAGGCTTATAGGTTGCTTAGTGCAGTGTCTGGCTTATGTTAATTGCTTGGTGTTGGTCGCTGCTGCTGTAATTGTCATGATCATCTCACCAGTGACCAAGGAAATTTTCCCCTAGAGCAGTGGTTCTTAACCTGTAGTCTAGGACTATCAGCATCACCTAAGAGTTTGTTAGAAATATAAACTCTTGAGCTCTACCCTATTGAGTTTCAGATTCTGTAGGTCTGAGTGATGCTGATATTTCTGGTCTGGGGACCATATTGGAGAACATCCCTTTGACCCATGTTCTGTGTAATATAATTTAGAACGTGTGTTTGCATATGCTGTTTCTCCCACTGCACTGCCTTCTCTCCCAGATGGTTAGATGACTCATTACCCAGAATTCTGTTGAAATCAAGGATTCTCGTGACCAAAGCAGGAAGATGTAGAGGCAGGATGAGGTTTCGTGAAGAGGGAATAGGGCAGTGAATGCTTTTGCTCTTTAAGGCAGCCTTGCTGGGGTACTGCAGTAGACCCTCTGTCAGATGATCATAGCACAAGGGCAGTTTGCCTTAGACATTTTCAGAAGGTAGTCAGAGTGAGACATATATATCTCAAGCCCCTCATTGTGATATTATTTTACTATGTATTGCATCCTATTTCCTGGGGGCTGGTCCAGTCCTTTCAACTGGATTCTAAGACTCCTATATGTATGTGAGACACAGTACTTGATTCATTTGGTAAATGAGGCACTATTCTCAAGATCTGCACCAGTGTTACTTCCTACAGGCAATTGTTCCTGGTGTCTGTCCTGCCTTAACACTTGGCAGTGTAGATCACACTGCAGAACAAGTGTTGCTTCATGGCGCTGTCTGCCTACCAACTTGTGGACACTAGTTCTTTTATCTTTGGCACAGCATCTGGCACATAGTCATGTTCAAAAATGTTTCTTGAGAGCCTACGAATGTTGTTTGGGGACATTAGAGTAAGATTCTCATGTTGTCAGTGGGGTCCTTGGAGGGAATGGGACCTCATGGGAGGGTGGCGTGGGTAGCTTCTGGTTGGGTGCCTAAAGATCCAGGAGACTATAGCTCCCTTTGGTTTTAAATGCTTCCTTTCTGTGTATCCTTGGGAGATAGTCTTGCTGTGAGCCTCAAGGCCTCTAGGGAAGTCCACCCTAGAGATTAATGTGAGTGTTGGGTAGTCAGAGTTGGACTGTGGGAGCCAAGGCCTTGGGGACAGGGAGGACCTTAGAGCCTGGGTGAGGATGGTGTAGTGAAGAAATCAGGGGCCACTCCATGGCAAGCCAGGTCTCTTCTCTCCTCCAGTTTTCCTAACCAGTGTAATTTTTGAGAACCTGGGACTGTTTCCGAGAGAGAATTGGATCACCAAGTTATGGTCCTTAGACAAGGAAGGTCATCTTTTTCCTAAAGAAACTGGCAAAGAGCTGCTCATTGAAGTCCATTGTTTCAGATAATTCATGGTTTGGTATCTGGGCTCCTTTGAAATAAAAAGACTCTAAAATATAAACCTTTCTTCTCATAATAGAATCCTCTTATGTTATTTAAATCTCAGGGTTTTACATTACAATAGTTGCCCATCAGGCTAGGAGAGAAATGGAACTTTCTCTGACAAAGCCCTATGTGGTGTTCTCGCTGGCTTAAAATTAAACCTAATCAGGAGGTGTCACTGAAGCCTGTGTTGAGTAAATGATGGAGCATGAAATAAAATGATTCATACAACTTTCTTTTCCAATAGGCAGTGCTTTTTAATGTTCTTCGGTTGAAAGAAGGTGTGGGTGTTGAAAGTGATTTTTGACTGTTTTTAAGTGGTCCAAGACCACAACATTCTAAGAGCCCCCTTCACACTCCCTCCCCTTCTTCCCACGTGGTTGACTCTTGCTTGAACTTTCACAATTTGCAAATACAAGAATGTTCTGACAGCTTCACTGACCCATCAGAATAGAAGTGAGATGCTGAGCCTTTCTGGAATTATTGGAGATCTGAATTTAAAGTGGTGGGATTTAAGTCTTATAGTGTCGAAAAATAAAATTCAACTGAAGAAATTTAAAGATCATATTGGCTTTATTCAATCATTTATGAGTTGTGCAGCATCTCATCTAACAGATAGAAAGGAGCTATGAAGAGATGTACACAATAAAAGATTTTTATACACAGAATGAAGAGGGGCAAAAAAGTTTTATTAGCAAAGAGCAGATTGTTTGTGGCACGGTCAGAAGCTTGGGAGTGGCAGGGGTCTGTTAGGCAGCTTACCTCACCAGTGCTGACCAGGTAATTCCAGATTGATTTAAGTAAATTTCATTCCTGGGAGAGGTTGAAACTGTAATTAAAGTAGGTATTCAGTCTTGGTTTGGTGATGTGGGGCTTAGCCCAAGTGACTCCATTTTGGTCCTGTTGTCTCTCTCAACACTACTTACTGGGTTTTTGTTTTCATATTATCGGGTTAGGGTTAAGTTGGTTGTAATGTCATCATGTTAGGTTAGTTAAAAAAAAAATCACTGCTTGTGAATGTGGGGCCTCATATAGGAACAGATGTGTTTGCATATGTGTGGATCTAAACTTGGCAAAGTGTATGTGGTATCATTAGCTGGCAGTAAAGTGGGGGGTAAATTCTGCTCTGCTTTCCTACCCTAAATATGTGCAAACTCAGCCCATCCAAAGCAGATTTCGTATGTTTCCTCCTCATATTTCTTCTTGTCTCCTTTATTTCAGTTACTGGTGTCGCCATCCTCCTAATATCCCAGGTTCAAGTCAAAGTTCATGTTCTTATACCCTTAAGAATTGTTAAAGTATCTTAGTTGCTCTGCCTGCCCACATCTCTTCTTTCCTCCATACCTTGCCAACAGAGGAAGAATTGTCTGGAGGCACCGTCTGACTCAAATTGTTCCCTGCTTTAAATGCAGGCCAGCCTCTTAGTCTGCAAGGAACTTTTCTAGTTGAGTTTCTCTTTTCGTAAGCTCTGACCAAATGACCTGACTCAGTGTGTCTTGTGTTTTCCCAGCTCTTGGTCTTTGTGTTGTTCTCTCGTATTAGTTCGCTAGGACTGCTATAACAAAATATCACAGACTAAGTGGCTTCAACAATAGAAATTTATTTTCTCACAGTTTTGGAGGCAAAAAAAAAAAATCCAAGATCAAGGTGTTGGCAAGGTTGGTTTCCCCTGAGGCCTTTCTCCTTGGCTTGTAGATGATCTTCTCTGTGTCTCTAAATGGTCTTTCCTCTGTGCATATCTATGTCCTGATCTCCTCTTCTGAGTACACCAATCATGGAGAATTAAGGGCCACCCTAATAGCCTTATTTTAACTCGATTACCTCTTTAAAGACCCTATCTCCAAATATAGTCCCCATTTTGAGGTTCAGGGGGTTAGGGTTTGAACATACAGATTTTGGGGGACACAATTCAGCTTGTAATACCCCTTCCATAGGAAAGCCCTTCCCACCTATCAAACATTAACATGTTCGAGGCTTACGATCTGGATGTCCCATTTCCACGAAGTTTTTCCTAACTGTGTGTGTAATTGCCTAGCTGCCTTTTGTGTTCTCAGGAGCTTCCCACTTTGGCTAAGTCCCCACATGTGGTTGCTGGCATGAAAGCTGGATTTCTGCTTCCACTTCTTGGAGACATGAGGCTTGTATAACTCTGGGGTTTTGCTGTTCCTGCCATAAATGGTCCCTTCTGATTAAGCAGTGCCCGGTGTGTACTATGCATGGCCACCTGTGTAATTCATGAGGGAGGACTCATGTCACCCAGGGCCTGCTGCTCATTTGAATTATAGGCTTTGACAGAACTCCCTGTCATTCAGGCCTTCTTGTCATATCTGTGGTAATTACTATTCTAATTATCCACGATGGCCCCTTTCAGCTGTTGCAGAGGAGATGCCCCTTTCCTTTCACACAGAGGTAAGCTGGGTCACTGCCACTACTGCCGCAGTCCCTGAGGCACAGCCAACCTGAGGCCTCCTGTCTCTTTTCTTGTTTCCCTGCTTTTCTCCGTTCTCTGGTTTCTGAGCCATGCCCCACTTAAGAAATGGATTTCCACCCCTTTGACTTTTAGGCCATCGCACTGAGGGGCCAAAGGATGGAGAGAGTAGGTCTTAAGTCTCTGTGCCGCCTGTCACCTGCTCAGTGCTGTCTGCATTCACCTTGGGAGAAGGCGGCTCTCTCCCAAGATTACAACCTGCTCCAAGTCAGGTGGAGAAAAATAGTGAAGGGAACATCATATTTATAAGAGTCTGAATGTGCTGAGTGGATGCTTTGGAAACCTAACCTCAGGCAAAAGGTCCTTGATTCAGGCTTGGTGACTGATGTGGCATTGTCTGCTGTTAATAACCAAGAGATTGAAGACCCATCGAGGACATATTTTTGCCTGTCAACAGAGAATCTTCAATCCTTTAACTTCTTTAGTTTTAATATTTGATTTTGCTTAGGTTTGCCTTTAGAGTTGCTTTGCTCTGATCCTTATCACATTACTGTATTTAATTGAATTAAGGGAGATTTTTGTTTCAACTTAAGTACTTAGCATTTTGCACTTAAAAGGCTGTTTTTTAAATAACTTTCAAAGGAGGTCACAGGTTTGATGAAATCTTATTTCATTATAAAAGGCATTAACATATACCTCAAGTTTTATTTAAATGTAGTCTTCCCCCTTGAAACAAAATAACAATGAGTAAAAGTGTCCAAAAGATCATTTCTTTATATATGTATAATGGATTTCAGTGGAAATTTGTACAAGGTGTGGAGATTTTGTCCCACCTGCATATATTTCTGCATAAAAGGAGGGTATCACCGTGTAACCAGTGATGGTGAGTTAGATATGGGCTGTCTGGCCTCAGGGACTGACTTCAGTCCTTTTTCTGAACTTTGCACTCTTCCATGACTGTTGATGTCGCACCCCTTCTTCCCTCACGTATGTCCTCTGTGTACCTCTGAAGCTTGTACATGGTTCGTTTTATCTGGGCCTTCACCCTCAGCTTTCCTTGCTTCATTTTCATCTCTCTTTAGTTCTATGCCTTTTGGAGCCTCCTTCAAGGCAATGACTTTTCTGATTCAGTCTGGCTTCCAGGCCTCTTTCATGCAACAGAAAGTGTTCCTACCTTCATGGAGCTTTCATTTTAGTTGGGGCAGCGGGCGGAGGGTATGACCAAATGAATAATGAGGTGATGCTACTGTGGGGGAAGCTTAGGCAGCTCCGAGAACAACTAAAATGTACACCCAACCTTGGGGTATGGGAAGGTGATCAAGAAAGGCATCTTGAAGGAGGTGTTTAGGTGAACTTGAAGTATACTTCCTCCAACCATTACTTAACGAACTCATTGTTTGTTAAGAAGAGTAAGCACTGTGTTGATTGCTGGCAAATGGCTGTGAACAAAGCCCTCCCGAAGCTTCTATCTGTGAGGAGAAGTGGACAAGTAAAGTATTGTTGAGAGGCGAAAAGAAAAGAGTATTTCTGGTGGCGGGAACAGAATGGACAATGTCCTGATCCAGAAAGAATGAGTATTCAAGGAACACGAAGAAGGCAGGCAGGGGCCAGATCACGAAGGGGTTGAACTTTATTCTGAGGGTAAGGAGTTGCCATGGAATGGTTTTAGGTAGAAGGGCGAGGTCATATTTGTATTTTAGAAAGATCACTTCAGTTGTGGTGTGTGGACTGGCAGTACAGTTTGGGTGGTCTGTTTGGAGGCTGTGGAGGCCTGTGTTGGAGCAGTGGCAGTATGAAAGGAGAGGAGATGAGTCTGAGCAGTAGTTTAGGTGGCAGTTTTTTGGGAGGGTATTCTTTTACTATTAGTTTCAGGTACAGTATAGTGGTTAGACATTTATATAATGTATGAAGCGATCCCCCCAATTACTCTAGTACCCACCTGGCACGTGCATAGCCATTACAATATTAACTATATTCCCTACTCTGTACTTCACATCCCCATGACTATTTTGTAACTACCAATTTGTACTTAATTTCTTCAGCTAGCCCTCAACCCCTCTTCTATTTAGCAGTCACTAGTTCGCTGTATTTATGAGTCTATTTTCGTTTGTTTGTTCATTTATTTTGTTTTTTGGATTCCAAATATAAGTGAAATCATACTGTATTTGTCTTTCTCTGTCTGGCTTATTTCATTTGGCATAAGACCCTCTAGGTCCACCCATGTTGCTGCAAATGGTAAGATTTCATTTTTTTTTATGGCTAATATTCCATTGTATATGTGTACCACATTTTCTTAATCCAGTTGTCTATTGATGGGCACTTAGGTTGCTTCCATATCTTGGTTATTGTAAACAGTACTGCAGTGAACACAGGGGTGCATATAACTTTTTGAATTAGTGCTTTGGTTTTCTTTGGATAAATACCCAGAAGTGCAATTGCTGGGTCATATGGTAGTTTTATTTTTAATTTTTTTGAAGAACCTCCAAACTTTTCCATTAATGACTGCATCAGTTTGCAATCCCACCAGCAATGCATGAGGGTTCCCTTTTCTCCACATCCTCACCAACATTTGTTGTTTTTTGATTTATTGATGATAGCCATTCTTACAGGCGTGAGGTGATATCTCATTGCGGTTTTAATTTTCATTTCTCTGCTGATTAGTGATGTTGAGCCTCTTTTCATATATCTATTAGTCATCTGTATGTCCTCTTTGGAGAAATACCTGTTCAGGTCCTCTGCCCATTTTTAAATTGAAGTGTGTGTGTGTGTGTGTGTGTGTGTGTGTGTGTCTGGTGTTGTGCATGGTTCTGGCAAATTTGGGTTTAACCCCTTATCAGATGTATCATAGGCAAATATCTTCTCCCATTCAGTAGTTCGTCTTTTCGTTTTGTTGACGTTTTCCTTTGCTGTGCATAACCCTTTTAGTTTGATGTAGTCCCATTTGTTTATCTTTTCTTTTGTTTCTCTTGCCTGAGAAGATATATCAGAAAAAGTATCACTAAGAGCAGTGTCAGTGAGTTTACTGCCTATGTTTTCTTATAGGATTTTTATGGTTTCAGGTCTTATATTTAAGTCTTTAATTCATTTTGAGTTTATTCTTGTATATAGTGTAAGAAGGTGGTCTAGTTTCATTTTTTTTGCATGTATCTGCCCAGTTGTCCCCAACATCATTTATTGAAGAGACCGTCTTTATCCCTTTGTATATTCTTGCCTCCTTTTTCATAGATTAAATGACCATATAGGTGTGGATTTATTTCTGTGCTAAGAGGCAGTTTTAACATTATTTGTGTTGAGTGGATTTAGAGTGGTGAGGCATGGGAAGAATTATAGCTGATTCTTGGGTTTATTGTTGGAACAACTGGATGGATGGTGGCGGCAATCTCTGAGATGGAGTAGCTGAATTTCCTTGGAGTCGTGGGGGGAAATTTAGGGTAATAAGAGATTATAGGACAGAGCTGAGGACTTAAGGAATGAACTGAGGATAAGCAACCAAAGTGAGTGGAGGAAACCGAGGAGATAATGTGGTTTGCCAGAAACTAAGGAAAAAGAACAATTTAAAGAGGAGGGAGTAGTTAGTAGGGGCAAATGCTGAAGAGAGGAAAAATAGGGTGAGGTTTTGCAACAGCCATTGGCTTTAGCAATAGGGAGGTAGGTAGTGTCCTTGGCAGGAATGATTTGATAGAATGATGGGCTTTTCGGCCCATACAGTATCTCTTGAACACTTTTCCTTCTCTCCATCTCTATCAATAATCGTTCTACTTCAAAGTATGATCTTCTCTCACCTGGATGTTTGATGTAGCCTTCTGATTGGTCCAACAACATATTCTCTATTCTTCAGTGAAAGTGATCTAGTGAAGACGCAAATCTAATTGTGCCACTTCCTTGGTTAGCATCTTTTACTGGTTTTATGTTGTTAGGATAAAGACAAATTCCTTCACATGGAGCACAGGACTTCTGCCTCCTTCTCTGTCTTCATCTTTACCATGTTCTTTTTTCCGCTGCCAAGCCATAGCAGTCTTCCTTAAATGCCTTGAGCTGGTCATGTCTCTTGTGGCCATCTGGACTTAGCACACGCTGTTCTCTTTATTTGGAAGTCTCTCACCTCGCCTTTCACCTACTTCATTTCTACTTCTAGATTTTAATCCTTGCTGCACTTTCTTAGGGAAGTCTTCCCTGACCTCTCTCACATGGTCAAATATCCCTGTTGGGTGTTCTCATGGGATCATCTTTCTTTTATGGCTGTGGCAGATTGCATTATGTTCCCAGTTTTTCCTCCTCCCTATATCCACACTCTTTGCAACATGGCTTTGCAATTCTACTCTCAGAGTGTATTCCCCTAACCCACTGATATTAGTTGCACCCACATGACTTGATCAGGCCACTGAAAAACAGGTGGAAATGAGTGCCAGTTCTGAGTCTAGACATTAGGAGGCTTCGCGCTTTCTGTCTGCCCCTCTTGAACTTCTGCTGTTGCTCATTATGAAACCGGGCCTCACAATGAACTCATGTGGAGTGGATCTGAGCGGTTTCTGAAGTCTACAACCTGGAATCAAGCCTAGCCCAGACAAGTTGTAGTCAATCTGCAGATACATGAGAATAAATGAATTGCAGGGGTAGTTTCTTAGGCAATAGATGGCTGATACAATAGCAACCACAGTTGCAATTTTATGTATATTTGTCATTATTTGTCTTCCATTGAGTTCCATGAGGTCAAGTTGGGGGTCTGTAACTGTGCACGGTATTTCCAACCATCCTGCACCTTGTCTGACACGTGGTAGGCGAGCAACACATATTAAAGGATTGAGTAAAGTCTGTGTTTCAGCTCAACCATGTGGTGTAGGTTTTTATGTTCCATGATAATCTTAAGAGTTTATTGGTTCTGGACAAATCGGCTCACTGCTAAAGGTATCAGGATACATTTTGCATTCAATTATAACACTTTGCTAACTTGAAACAAAATGACAGCTTTTAGAAAAGTGTATTTCTTGTAACTTAAAAAGAAATTTTGATAAATCAGTGGTTTGTGTTAAGATGTTATGAATTGTGTGAATTATGGGGAAAAGTACTCCATCTGTAACCTTGAAGCAAAAAGGAATGTTAATCACATTCTGCATAGTTAAGAATTATTTCTTTATCTAGGTTGCTGTGTATAATGTTCATCATTCCACCCCATTAACAAATAAGTCCATTTTTATAGATAATTTCTACATTAGAACAGAGATCAAAGCTTTAAGATGTTGATTTAAGAGTTAATTTTGGCTGAGTTGAGAAAAACACCCACAGAATTTAACATCTGTCTTATGAGGGAAAAAAGGCATCTTGTTATAGGAAACGAATACAGGGCTTGGAGTCAGAGGACAGGCACTGTTATTAATTAGTATTGTGATGGTGAAAAGTGACTTAACCTTTCTGAGCTTTATTTTCTGTACCTGTAAAATGGGATTGATTAATATCTACTTCATAGGATTGTGTGAAATGCTTTGCAGAAATAAAAAGACTTGTAAATTTTAGTTAATTAAATGAAATGGAATGAATGAAAATGAAATGAGTGAAACTATTGGTTTTTAAAAGTTAATTTTATAACAATCCACCTTATTAATGTCTCGTTTTTTGAAAGTTATTCAATTCTATTGGGTTTTGGCATACAATTGTATCATATAGAAAAAATCATTTTACTGCTGTCTGTTTTTTATACTTTTCTTTCTCTACTTGCATTGGCTAATGCTGAGAAGATTCTCTAAAAATATTTTTTAAAGCAGTGTTCTTTACTTTTTTTTTTTTAAAACCACTTTATTGAGGTATAACAGACATAGCAGAAGATGTACGTATTTAATGCATACAACTTGAGTTTGGAGATAAATATATATCCATGAAATCATCACAATCTATGCCATAAACATATCCATCACTTCTGTAAGTTTCCTCCCACCATTACTATTATTATATGTGTGTGTGATAAGAACACTTAACACAATATCATCCTTTTAGAAAAATTTTGAGTATATAATACAGTATTGTTGACTATAGGCACTTTGTGGTACTTCAACACCTGTTAGAATGGCTATTAGAAAAAAAAGATAACAAGTGTTGGCTAGAATGTGAAGATCATGCTTATATACTGTTGCTGAGAATGTAAATTGGTGCAGCCACTATGGAAAACAGTATGGAGGTTCCTCAAAAAATTAAAAATAGAACTACCGTATGATCCAGCAATCTTTGGATGTGTATATATCCAAAGGACTTGAAATCAGGATCTTGACATGATATCTACACTTTATTGCTTTTTTAAAAAAAATCAGGAACTAATGTTAGATTTTAATGTTAGTGCTTTTTCAACATCCGTGAAGACGGGCATGTGATTTCTCCCTTTTAGTCTCTCACCCCAGGCGAGAGACTTATATGATAAACTATATTCAACTTCTTAATATTGAGGCATTTATTAATCCTGTTCATGTCCCTTTGTAAGATATACTATCACTACTTAGTTGTGAAGAGAAGGTTTTAAAATTTCTGTAAAGTGTGATATAGTCATTTAATGTATATCTGTGTTCTATTTGTTATTTTTGGGATTTTTGCACTGATTTTCATGAGAGTAATTGGCTGTTTTATTGTGCTGTGTTTGTCAGGATTTGTTCTCAGTGTTTGTTATGGACTGAATTGTTTCTCCCCTAAACACCAATGTGACCATATTTGGCATAGGCCTTTAGGGAGGTTATTAGATTTTGGGGGACACAGTGAAAAGTGGCTGTCTATTAGCCAGGGAAAGAGCTCTCACTGGAAACCAACCCTGTTGGCACTTTGATCATGGACTTTCATCCTCCCGAACTGAGAAAATAAAGTTCTGTTTTGTAAGACCCCCTGTCTATCTTTTGTTATGGCAGCCTGAGCAGACTAATACAGTGCTATCCTTATTGCTAAAAGTTGTTTAAAATATTTCTGTGTTCTGGACCCAACAATTCAAATGGCATTATAGTTATCTATTTCCTGAAAGAACAGGTAAAATTTATTTGTAAAATACGTGGGGCCTGGTATTTGTTAGTTATATGTCTGATAACTTTACTAATACCTTCTGTAGTACTTGGTATATTTAGATTTTCAATATTTTCTGGACTTAGTTTTGATCAGTTATATTGTCCAAGAGAATATCCAGTTTAGGATTTCAAATGTATTAAAGTTGAGCAAAATTATCACTTCTGTGTCTTTCAATTTATTCATTATCTGTGGTTATACATTCATTCTTATTTTGGCTATACTTTCTCTTTTCTTCCCCTTGATTATTGGTTTCGTAGTTTATTATTACTTTAGTAACTCTTGAATTAGTGCTGTTTTCCTCTTATTACAGTTTTTGTATCTACCAGTTTTCTACTTGTTCCTTTTTTGAGTTGCACATTTAACTTAAGCATTTTATCTTCTTTAGAACTGTACCTAGTTAGAGCTAGGGATTTTCCTTTGAATGCTGCTTTGTGTTCTGTAGAATCTAATACATTATGTTTTATATTTTTATTTTCTAGATGTTTTAGGATTTTGATTTTCTCTTGTCATAAAAATTGAAGAGAAAGTTTTCAAATTTCTGTGAAATATGATCAGAGAATATGGTCTGTTATATTTCTATTTCTTGAAATTCTAGGTAGTCTTTCAATTGGACCTAGTATATAGTCCAGTTTTGTAAATAGGCACTTCCAAAAGTTGTATCTCTGTTTTCAAGCTATAGAATTATAAATCTATCAATCAGATTTCCTTATCAATTGATATCAGGGTTCTTGTATTCCTTATTTTTGACCCACTTGATCTAATCATGGCCTGAGTCACTCTTTTTTATTATATTACTAAGAACTTCAGAGAATATATAGAAGATGTAGATTCTACCTTGAATTTATTAAGGAAACAATTTGACTTCACTCCAAAAAGTACTAGTAGTAGTAGGAGTTGGAAGACTGGAGGGAGCATTTTGAGCTTAGATAGTGAAAGCTTTATGCAGGAACTAGATCTTAAAGAGCAAATAGGAGTTAGGAGGTAAAGAGTCTATAATGAGACATTCTGAACTGGGGGCACCATGAGTGGAGCTGGGCCTGGGATGAGCCAGGCCTTTTGGGGAGAAAGCATACTCTCCTCTCAAGGTCTTGCTCTCTCTGACCTGCTGTATCAGTTGAACTGGGGAGTGAGAGTCACATGAGACTAGTCATCTCTATTCAATTGACTTACACATAAGCATCTTTGTTGGGGCCATCTCAGCCATGTTATCAGCCTACCTTGCAACAGTGGAGGACAACATGTGATAATTTGCTCTTCAGGCTGCCCTACTGGTGTATTTGCAGCTTTGCAGCTTTACTTCAGCTGAAATTGGCACACACCTCAGTTTGATAGCATTAGCAGAGTATTTGGACATTAATCAGGGAGATGTAGGCATTTTAACTGAAGAATTACATATGTCTGATATGTACTTGCTATATGGAGCTGTTTTGTCAGATGACCCCAGTAAATTACCAAGTATTTAACACTGATGATAAATCAAATGATGTGTGGTCTGTAGAAAGCAAAGGTATTTAAATAATTAAGCAGTTCTTTCTAGAGCCTCTTTATATGATGATTTTCTAGACTTCACATCAGTTTTCCTCATCCAGCCTCCATATAATATATAGTTATTTCAAATCAACTTTACTTACTGAGCTTTTTCTAGTAATGGAGCTTTGTCAGCAAAAACTGTGTGTACCAGCAAATGGTGAATGATGGGCTCATATCAGAAGGGAGCTTGAGAGGTGCTTTCTGTTAGATGGATGGGTCTGGAACAGAAGCTTGAAGCTCTCCAAGTGTAATAGTTTCAGAGAAAAGGTATGTCTGAAATAGGGGTGAGTGCTCCATCACTCAAAATCTGGTATTTCACACATCCAAGCCAAATGCTACATGTGCTGTTGAAACCATGGTTTCACGTTAGGATGTGTGGGAGATGTGTGAAGTTATTTAATATAATCTTGGTTGTGGTTTCTTCTTCCCACCCTGCACTCCTATGTCTTACAGCTGAGCAGGGCAAATGTTGGGAAGTGCAGTAGCTACTGAAATGATAACATGTGGGTTTATGCAGTTGTCACTGCAACTCTCAATAAACCAATGGTAATCCATGTGAGTGCTTTGAATGCCTGAGTACTAAGTGTCTTTGAGTGGCCTGAACTCTGCTGAGAGGGGCAAGCTCTTGGAAAAGCAGGCTTTGCTAGCTTGGCAGTCATTGCTCAAGGTAGGCACTGAGGACAGAGCATCATGAGTGGACCGATGGAGGTGGGGCACAGGGCACTCTGAGGGTTTAAGCCAGTTCTGCTATTTTTGAAATTCTGGTTTTAACTGCAGGATTGTGCTGAGTTTGGTACAAACTAATTTCTTCGTTGGCAGAACACGATGTATTAGTTGTTTGAACTCATGTGTCCGTTGATCTGATGCCACCTTGGACCTTGAGTGTGCCAAAGGGCTGTTGAGAGAAACCTGAATTCTGGCATAAGATGGGCTACCTGAATATTGGAGGCTGGGGATGCTAAACTGTGTATGCTCTGCCTCTATTTTATTGCTGAATTGTGTCTCTCAGTGGAGGTTTAGAGGCTATTCAACAAAGGCTATGCTGTCAGCTAAAAGGCTTTTAGGACTTCTTAATCATGGCACAGTATTTTTTCCCTTTTCTTAAAAAAAAAAAAAAGCTTTCTCTTTCCTTTCCCTACCTTTTTGAAATCTTTAGCCTTCATGTGAACTGAAGACTTCAAAACATTGGAAGAAAATAGTCTGAAAGCTCAGAGTGTGCTTGGCTCGTGGTAGGTATGAAGACTTGATAAAGAAGCATCTTTTGCACTGACAGGTGTTTGTGTGCCAGTGCGGAGAAGCCTTTTGATGACAAAGCCACTTAGTTTTCTATAGCTTACCCTTCCCTTTGTGCAGAGGAGTTGGGAAAACTCTAATAAAGTAACTAAATAATAGGGAAAAAAGTTAGCACTGGCGTCATCTTCATTTTTCTCCTGCCCGTTGTTTTTTGAGACTCACTTGCCAGGTGTTAAGTAAGCAAGTAGCAGGAGTAGATGGCCAGTGTCCTACCATTGTCCCCATGGTTCTGGAATATGCTTCTATTTAAAGATTCAGAGTCAGGAGCAATACTTTCGGGAAGCCAAGGGAAAATTTAGATGGACAGCAGAACTGTGGGTTAAGGCAGAAATGTCCATAGGAAGGAGGGGTGCCCAGTGGAGATGCTGAACTGCCATCTACCCTGTTTCCTGGAAGCATAATGCTTACTTCGTTCCAACTCTTTATTGGCCCGGAGCCCCCCGAACCTCAACATATAGTTTTCTTCTCTCTCATAGGAACCAAATGAAATTGGCAAGCTGTGACCATGTTCTCTCAGTTCTCACATGAGTCCCCCTACACGATCTTGTGCACCTTTCCCAGAAAGATAAATTACACAGGTTATAGCTAAAGAAACATGTAATGCTTACTTGTTATTTAATGTGGCTCATAAAAAGCAGAGAATAACCTTGTCGAACTGACTCAGCCATGGAGTAAGGGGTTAGGACGTCTTACTTTTCAGCAGCCACCCCATTGTGGGCAAAACTTTGTATGCCAATCCCCTTGGACCTCTAGAAGAAAGAAATAGAAGGAATTTCATTGGTAGAGGACTGAAATAAAATCTGAGTGTTGCTGATATTGTTCCAAGTAGAAACTAAAGGAGTAATAGAGAAGCTCTGTTTCTGTGCATTGGTTTCCAGAAACATCTATCCATTGTTTAGTATGAAGAACAAAATTAGGCCAAGACCGGAAAAAGTATTCAACCTTAGTTTTGTTATCTCCTGCAAGGTGTTTTTGCAGCCGTATGTGAAAGTTACTCCTTTGGATTTCAAGTTGTTTATTTGGTGTCATCAAGCATTAAAACTCTGAGAAGGGAAACTGAGCTTTGTGTGTCACCTACACTTTGTAATGGCTGACAGGTAAGGTTGTACAAAGTCAGTGTGAGGGATCTCTGAGCTTATCGGTTCTCGTCTTCTCACTTTTCAGAGGGGAACATAAATCTCCCAGTCTCTACCCCTTGGATCCTCTCACCAAGTCGTCTTCTTGTTGCCGTCAAGAAGTGTTTGTTTGATTGGGGTTTGTGATTTGTGTCTGAGGGTGCCTGAGTTCCAGAATCATTCCACTGAAAATCATCATTGTGGGGAAAATGAATATTGGACTAAAGAGAAATGCTACAAGCATTTCTGACAATATAAGTGCTATATAGATGAGTGTAATAGATAACAAGAGTAATGACAACATTTATTAGCTTTTACTGTGTGCCAGGTACTGGTGCTAAGTACATACATATGTTCTTATTTAACTCTTGCAACAACCCGATGGGATATTAATAGAGATAGTAGTGATAAGTAATACTAGTAATAAGTAGCAATTACCGTGTCTGCTTTATGTGGATTATCTTATTTGAGTCTCACAACAATCCTATGGGAAAGGTACTGTTTTCTTTCTCATTTTCCAAATGATGCAACAGAAGCTCAGAGAGGTTATATAAATTTGCCCAGGAAGGTGGAATATGGATCAACCATCTGATTTCACAGATGTATCAACCATGTTTTTATCACCCTAGCTAAAAAGAAGCATTCTTTCATGGGCATTTAATAAATATTGGATTGTAATGATGAAGTGAGAAGTATTTTGGCCAATAAGATGGCATGCTTGTATGTGTATACATGTGACACACATACATACACAGTCAACTTCTGATTTTCTACTTTGGGGTAAACCTCTGACTGTTAATTCCAGAATGTCATTTTTTTTCCCCCTACTCAGCACATTCTCACCCTTCCCCAGTATTGGGGTCAAGGAATAGAAACTCATTTAAATGTAATTCTAAGCAGAATATCTTTAGGAAGATTATAATAACCACACAGTTATAGAATATTACAACTGAAAGAGCATGTGGAAACATGAAAGTCAACCATTTTGCTTAAAAGAGAAGGAATCTCAGGCCCCCCCAGAAGGGTATTAATAGGCCCAAGGCCTCTGGTTGATTAGTGCTAGAATTAGAACTAGATTTTGGGATGTCTGTCTTCTGATCCAATGCTCTCCCCTCTCTATAACCCTACCACTCATAGAATAAACTCTGAAGCCAAAAAGATATTGTGTTTTGATTCTGCTTCAAAATAAGGGTGTCTAATTCTCCTCTAATGACATGGCTAATCCGTAGTTGTCTGCATGGTATTTTTAGATTCTTGTGGGTTTGGTTCAAAAATTGGCTATGGGAGTAACCTTTCCCATCTGATTCTTTGCATCAGAAGTTTGATAATACATTTCTTTATAACACAGAATATTTTTGTTGGTCCGATGGGCCACGATAGTTAAGGAATTAAATTGACCTCTACTCCTACCTACCCCATATCACCAAGAGGGAAGGAGAGTCAGTGTTATTAATGGAAAGGCATTTTATTTGAAGTTTAAACTTATTTTTTTAAAAAATATTTTTTCTCACTTGAAAGAATTATTATTTGGTCACAGGCATTTTATTGTGTAGCTTTGTGTCATTATTGCATTGAGTGTGTTGCTATAGCTCCTCCAACTGTTTTAAGATGTTTTGAGGCTGTGCTTCATATTATAAGGAAAGTATTTGTCACTAGGACTCTCAGAATTGAATTTGCCTGAATTAATTATGATTTCCACTCTATCCCCTTGGGCGGTGTTGTGGGGTAGAGGTAATCCTTTCTGGTGTCATATAGAAAATCAATTCTGGCCCATAGCACTGGCTAGTTGTTTGAGTGGGGAACTTGTCACTCACTGTATGGTCTTTATTTTCCATTTTTCTTGGCCTTTTGTTATGTATTCTTTTCCCTGGGCTTGTTTAAGAAGCCGCCAAGGCCAAGGAGCAGTGCTTGAAGTGATGGACAAGGATACTTTCTCCATAAAGAAAATCACAAGGGCTCCAAGTTGGGTAATAAAAGGCCTTGTCAGTGGCATTTCTTGTGTAGCCTGCATTGTTTATAGAGTGTTTCCCACTGAGAAACACAGACACTCTTCCTTTGGCCTAGGGAGTAAGACAAGTTGAATGGCACTGGGTTATATGTAGGGATTTGGTCTTGACTGTATTTGAGTTTGCTATCTTCTCCTGGCAGCCTCCTCCTATGTTCCTGAGAATACTTTTGTTCTTCTTGATTTTAAATTTAAGACTTTCACCTTATAAAACCCCATAAACAAACTTAAGAGGCAAAAACAATTGATAATAAATATTTGAACCAAATATGACAAGCAAGGATAGATATCTTTACTACATAAATAGCTACTGCAAAAAATAACTATCAATACTGTATTGCGCATCCATTAAAAAAGATATTATCAAGTTTTAAATGCCTTGAGAACACGCTCTCAAGATGAGGCTGAGCAAAGTACCAGGGTAGGGAACTGAACACAGAAGTAGATGTAAATCCATGTACACTCAAAGAAAGGGCTGAAACTTCCCCTTTTTCTTACTTTCATGTGTCAGGAGAACCTACAAGTAGTTTCTATCTTGGCATGTGACCATGATGCCTTGGCTTTGCTATTCCAGCCAACTGACCCTTTTGCTGAAAGTTTAATAGGGGATAAATTCACATGTGAATTCATAATCCCCTTATCTGTGCTAAGAGCTCTCTGTAACTAGCCTGCAACAAAGAGAACCTTACATGGTGCAGTTTTGGCTTGACCCCACCTCTCGGCCTTCTTCCTAACCTCTCCACACCTCGTGGTTGAACGCTTTAGGCATCTGCCCCTTGCAGAGTCATCCCCTGCCTGCAGTATGTTAAATGATGTTTTAAATAAATAGATTCACATTTCCTGCCAGTCGTCACATTGAGGAATTTAAGGAAGTTTGGCATATGTGAATGGGGAAATATATTTGGGCTTATGAGAAGAGCAAACAAGGACTTGTTGTCCTCCAGTATTTATTAATTTTGAGCCTTATTCTCTTTTATGTAGTGTGACTTTGACTGTAAATCCACAAAGTAAAATCACAGTCGAACCACAGTTTGAGTTTTGAAAATTTATTGTTAAAATATGCTCTCCCCCTAATGCTTTTATTTCTCTTCTCTGCCCATGGTGTGGGTTACAGTTAATGTTATCTGCATATGTCTGTAAATACTGAAAATATTTTTGATACAATGTGCATTTAATCAACTTTTTGTTACTGTTATGCCATTTGTGTGGAGGAAAATTGTTTCTGTCTTAATGTTCTATTGAAGTGCCTTTGGAGTGATGATATCATAATCACTTTAATACATTTAAAAGCTTCAAGGCTTAGCATTTATTGAACAAAGCTCATTGAAGGAATATAACGGATGTCTTGAGGCTTTCCACTGCTGTAAAAAGGACAGTATTGTTCATGGCCCTAGTAAAAGAAAATCTGAATTTTTATTTCATTTTGCACCATGTCGCAATTATATTTCAAGAGCTCTTCAAGCGTTACTAACAAAGGGGCTGTTTTTATGAATTGTTATAATTGCAGATCTCAGGGCTGACTGCTGTGAGTTTAACATTAATAATGGACAGCAATTTAAAACTTTATCACCAAAATCCAACCTCTGAGGTCCTAAAAGGTGGCTTTCTCTTCCCACTTCGATGTCCTTGGAGGATGAGTCCTCCAGAGTTGGGAAGTGAGTGGAAAACTTTTTTATTCCTGAGAATCTCTGAAGTCCTGGCCCTTAAGGATCTCTGTGAAGAGGCTCGAGGAATGAGATGAGGACCATGGAGTCCTGAGGTTGTGTGTGTGTGTTTCAGCCCATGAAATCAGAATGGGTAGGTAGTAAGTGGGAAGCCAAGGGAGTCCTTGAAAATCCTTGTAGGTTGAAGGGATATCCTCTCAGAGTCCTTGGACTGACATATGACAAGCAGAGCTGGTACACTCTTAAGCCACTCCTTTGAAGAACACAATGAAGAAGTAATGGGAAATATTCTCCTGGTTGAGATGGCTAAGTCATGTTCTTGAAATCTGGCATCTCCTGAAACCTTGGCCTCATCTTCCCTGCTGTTAGGTAACTTTTCACTGCTGGCCTTTGAATTATGTGTGAGGTAAAACATCCCCATGGGTGCAGGCCTGGTGTCAAATTATTTCAAGAGATTATTTCTTTATCCAACTCAATCATAAGTGAGGAAAGACCTGGAAAGACCACTCACCATTTCCTGTTGTCTCATTAGGTAGCTAGCTTCTGGTCTTGAGACTCCCTGACTGACTTGCTTGAAATTTACTTGTTTAAGGCACGCATCTCTCCCTCTAAATTTCCCTTAAGGGAAAGTAGGCATTTTAGAACTCACTTGCTATGAAGTGAGGCTTCTGAGGCCTAATTAATTAATTTTCATTTTTCTCCATTCTCATGTAAGGTACAATGCCCCGAACAGATGAATTTGCTTGAAATGGATTTAATATATTAACGTCAAAATGGTACTTTTACTTCTGGCCTTCCCCAAATGGAGAGGTATGGTGGCTACTTCTTCTGGCAGCCAGCCCTTGCTAATTCGGATAGTAGGAGTTAGTTGGAGGCTGTCATTAGGGCGTGGTACTTTTGCTAGCTAGTGTTAAAAAAACTTCTTAAAGATATTTATCCTCTACCCATCTACTACTTTATATCAGTTAGGATTAGGTTCAGTTGGATAGGATAGATAATCCCAGTTACCAACAGCTTAAACAGGGTTCAGGTTTATTTCTTATATTAAAGAAGTCAAGAGGCTGAAATCTAGGGCTGATGTGATGATGCCATGGTATTACTAGGGACTCAGGCTCCTTCCCTCTTTCTATTCTGCTATCTCCAGGGTATGCTACCTTAGGCTAAATCTCATGGTCAAAGATGGACATGATCCAGCCATTATATCCATATTCCTGGCTGGCAACAGGAGGAAAGGCAAAGTAGGACATTGCCTCCTTCCTTTTAAGAAAGCTTTATAGAGGCTTTTTGCAGCAGTCTAGATATAAGGCCACACCTTGATGCAGGGGAGGCACAGAGCTGTAATCTTACCTGAGTGGCAAAGTGCCTGCAAAATTTGAGGTTCTGTTCCTGAGGGAGAAGGGAATAGATGGATATTGGGACAGGCCACCTGTAAGCGCTGCCATACAATGTATCAATTCATTCCTCTGTCATTTTCTCTCTTGCTCTCTCATGCATGTGTGCACACTTCACCATCTTCCAAGCTATATTTGGAATGCCCCTCCCCAGTTCCTTACATTCCCCAGACTGGCCTTTTATAACTTCTTTCTCTTTCAAGTTTTCCCTTGATGTTTGTTTTAACCTGCTTTTATCGATATTAAGATGTTGGGGACATAGGAGGCCTTTTCTCGAGTGCCAAGTCTTTATTTTTCCTCCTCATAACATTTTTACTCAGCTAAAACATCAAGGCCTACCTTAAAGAGGAAAAGGTGACTAAACAGCTGCCAGGATGGTTCTTGGAAGCCCCACGGGATCATGACTGTCACTCTTCTCCAGACCCAGTAGGCATCTGGGCCAGAGTGTAGCCCCCTTGAGGTCCAGAGTCCTGTGGCTATGGTGTGACATGCTGTCTACCCCGTAGAAATCCTTGGAATCTGGAAGTCAAGGCCAGGGTCATAGATTCGCCCTTCTGTGAACAGAGTACTTTAAAGAATTCTCAGATAGAAGATGAAGGCAGTGCCTCAGAGTAAGCTGGCTTTGTATGGCCTTAGCTGTTGCAAACCCAAGTGATGATACTTATGGTGCCCCCATACTCCAGTGAAGATGGCCCCCTTCCACTAAGCACGAAGGTGCTTTGAGGCAGGTTGATGCTGCAGATGACATTGCTGTGTCCCTTTTACATCCCAGCCCATCCACTCTCTCTGTTCTTCAGTAGGAGTAGAGTTTTCAAAACCAGGATTTGGGACATATAATCTGCTGAAGAAGTTATGCCATTTCTGGGTCATTTTGAGGGCTTTTAGTCATTGGGACAGAATATTTGAAATCCGAGAGATTTTATTAAGCTCTAGGAACTATGGTTGTACCTGGAGTCGTGGCTTGGAGAAGCTGTGAAGGGAATGGACTTTGGAGTTCTGGAGATCTGGGTTCAAATCCTCTGCTGCATGTCTTTTGGGGGACAATTTAAGGCCCAGTTTTTAAAAATCTATAAAAAGGCCTAGTGAGGTATAACTCGGTGGAGAATGAATTTAAATGAGAACATATATAAAGTGCCTGACATGTAGTAGGTCCTCAGTAAAAGTTAATTTCTTTTTAAGGCAATTCACTATGCTAAATTCTTAGTAAATATTTATTAGTTTTATGATCAAAAGCTTTAAAAAACTTGCTCAACAGTACATGTCCTAATTTTGGTTTTATTTTACAGTTAATAACTCCAGTCTTACTGTTCACGGCTGGAGATGTTGCTCAGGGGCATAGGCTCTCACATGGCTATTATTCAAGTGGACCCCGTGCCCTCTCTGAGATGGGTATACCGTGAAAAGGCACTTTGACAATGAAAAACACAGTTGTGCCAAAATGCAGGTGATTTCTCAATTGGAAGCATTACCTGCTCTGGCATACTTTCAGAAATATAGTTGAAAGGTCTTCAAGCTGTGCCCTGAGTCTTCCTGGGCCATGGACCATTATGAAAATCTGATGAGAGCTGTGTATCTTCTCAGAAAAATGCACATATATGTGTGCATAGAGTTTTTCGTATAACTTCAGGCAATGTGTCAATTTCACTCTCCCTGCCTCCCTCCCCCGAGGAATCCTAGGTTAAGAATCTCTGTATGAACTTTTTATTTTTCAAAGTATTGTCAATATTAACACTAAAACAATGGTGAAGAGAAGGGAATGGACATATGTGTGGTGGGGAATGATGAGTAGGCCACACCAAAGATGAGAAGCAAGTGGTTGAGATAGTGACTGAATGCTAAAAATGATGTTCTGTGTCAGTGTGGCATTTATGGCTCCAGTGTCTAGTTGAGAATGGAAAGGGTCAAGTCTGTCTTCCTATAACATTTTATTATGAAAAATTTCAGTTATATGGAAAAGTTGAAAGAATTTTACAGTGAACATGCATATACCTACTATTCAGGTGGTATCTGGGTTCTTTAATTAACACTTTACTGTGCTTGCTTTAATCTATCTTATTTTTTAATGCATTTCAGTGTGTTATAGACATAAGTACCCTTCACTATAAACAGTAGCATATCATTTACTGGAGTTCAACATTGGTTTTTTCTTGAAATCTATGAACCTTAAGAGTACCAGTCTATGAGTTTTGATAAATGCATGTATATGTATCATCCAAACTCTTATCATAATGTAAAATATGACCTCAACCCAGAAGTGTCCTCATGCCCCTTCTCAGTTTTCCTTGCTCTAGGGGAAATACTCTTTTCCCTTACTCTTTCCATTTTTTCCCCCACAGCTTGATTGGACTATTTTAGGACTTCATATAATTGGGAACATGTATATATTTTTGTCTTTACTGCTACAGTCTGTTTGAGATTCATCCATATCGTGTACATCAGTAGTTTTTTGTTGGTGTTCTCCCATTGTATCCATATATTGCAATATGTTCTCCTGTTGAATGTCAATTGAGCTCTTTTCAGGTTTTAGCTATTAGTCTGCTATGAATACTTGCATACAAGCCTTTATGTGTACATATGTTTCCATTTTTTTCTTGAGTAAATACCTGGAAGTGGAATTTCTGGGTCCTAGTGTAGTGTTGTGTTTAGTTTTATAAGAAATTGCCAGACCTTTTCTCAAAGTGGTTGTTCCATTTTCACTCCACCAACAATGTATGAGAGTTCTGGTTGCTCTGAAGAGGAATTTTCACTCAAAAGGCTAACCTTATATCAGCTCTTTGTTCTGCTTCTGTAGACATGCTTGCTGCATGGGCCAAAGGGCAGAGTGATCTCAAAATCAACTGAAGACTCCCCTTTGATTGTTCTGTCCAGATAGCAGATGTATTGCCTAAGTTCCTGTCTGAAAATCTCATGCTCTGTAACTGCCCTGTAGCCTATAGCAACTCCCAGAGCACCTGTAACTCATAGCAACTCCCCTGGTCTATAACCACCTGAGGACAAAGCAACGAATCAGCCCATGCCAACTGTAACAGCGTGGATAAGCCCTATAAAAGCAAAATTGCCTCTGAGCTTGAGGCCCAGATCTTCAGAGCGCTAGCTCTTCTGAGACCGCTGGCATGAAAAACCTGAGTTCTCCAACTCCCTGAGTGGTGCTCAGTTTCACATCGTCTGCTTTTCTGCAACAGCTCCACATTCTTGCCAACATTTGGTGTTGTCAGTCTTTTGAATTACAGCCATTCTGGTGGGTGCGTAGTGTTATCTCCTTTTGTTCTTAATTTGATTATGGCCTGGGACACCAACTGACCTTTTTGTAGGTTCCTAGAACTCCCTTGATTTGAAGCATTATCTTTATTCTTAGGGAGTGAGTAGAAACAGCTAGTGAAAATCTTATTGAACTATAAAACTGCCTGCAGGTTTTTATTCCTCTTTAAGTTCTGGATGTCACCGAAATGCTTGAGAGCTCTCTCATTTCTAGAGATTACCACAGTCACTTCAAGATAATATGGCTGCAGAAAGGGTGCTGGGAGCTGTTAAGGCAAAGTGTCCATTTTCCCTGATGAAGCCTTGTATGTGTGCATGCATATGTGTGCATGGAACTCCTTCATATGCAGGCTGCTTGGAGAGTTAGCAGCTGGAGCGTTGTATCCAGCCTTGTGTCACAACACTATCAGAGACTTGGAGAAACTGGACGGAGTTCAGAGAGAAGCAGCTAGTACAATTAAAGGGCTCGGAGGGATTAAGGGATTGATTTATGAGGAGAGATGAAAAGAACTTAATGTGTGCTGGTTGACTAAGTGGGTACATGATAATAGCCTGCAAACATCTGAAGGGTATAAACACCGGAGAGGGAGAGAAATTAGCACAGGGTGAGGAACCTGATCCAGGCATAATGGGGGATATTAAAAGGGAGGGGGGGAGGAAGATGGGTGAGTTGGCAAAGTATTAGCCAGGGGTGTGACCTTCTGTGAAGTCTCTTTCAGAAGCCTGAGGGAGGAAGTGAGTTGGTTTTTGAAAGATGAACCCTAAGAGGCACTGTGGGTTCTCCTTCTAAAGCAGCCAGGTGGAGAGAAGAGAGTTGAGTGCCTACTGTGTGCTGTGTGAAGCAGGGACATGTAGGGAAGTGCTGACCTGGAAGTGCTGGCTGGGAGCCGGGAGGCAAGAAGGAAAAGCGTAGATGACCGACCTGAACGATGAAATCTAGACATTTCCTTGTCTCTACTTTTGGTGCTTTTTCTGGATTGATCTGAGGAGCATTGACAATTTTGTTTTGCATCCAGCTTTTTTGAGCTGTGAAGTTCCTACTCCCTCTACCTTCCAACTTTCCAGGTATTTACCCTGTACCCCGTTCCTCAAATGCAGCTATCCATGACTGGCTCATGGGATTTCTCTCTCATTGCCTGTGTCTCTTTCTCAGGGTGCGGGTGTGAGACTGGGAAACATATGTGGACTGGTGAAGAGGATGGGAAATGAAGCCGAACTGCCTGGAGTCAGACTCAGCCTACATACTTCACAGCTTGATGAGTGGGCCCACTTACTCTGTGTGCTGGCCTCAGTCTTCTCCTCTGCTGAGTGAAGATACTAGTAACACCTCACTTCACAGAATTGTCCTGAAGTTTACATGAAATAATGTGTATGAAGTGCTTAGCATAATGCCTGGCAAAAAGTAAATGCTCAAAAAATGTCGGCTGCTGCTATTATAATTAAGCTACAATCATGACTATCATTGTCTTTGTACCATGTCTTGGGTCTGGAACTTATCTGAGCAGTGCCATTGGCATGGAGACAGCCTTATCCAACACAGCAAGTGGAGAGGTACTCATAATAGCTTTAGGGGGATGTTTTTACCCCAGGAGAAGGAGGAAATGGGTAACACCTTGCTTGAAGTACCAGGGTTTCCAGAGATGGCCTTTAGTTAGAGCCAAGGTTTGGACTCTAGAACTCTAGGCTTGGCTGGGAGAAGAAACCCAATTTCTTCCCATCCTCAGCCTCCAGCCTGGTTCACCGAAGATAATGAGCTGGGAGTCAGAAAACCTGAGTTAATGTCTGTTTTCCAACCTTCTCAATGATTAAAAAAGAGTGGGGCGATTAAATGAGTGTTATTTTAAAAACTCTTCTTCCTGCCAAGCAGAAGAACCCCTTAGTTAAGTGATACATTATTTGGAACCTTAATATATAGAAAAGCACCAAACCGAGCTGCTTCTGAGTGGGGTGGGAGGCTGGAAATTCACCTGGTTGACCCTCCATTATCTTTGTAGGAGTCTCAAAGGTGTCCCCCGTGACTCCAACGCCTCCCTGGAATTAACTAACACACACACACACACACACACACACACACACACACACACACACTCTCTCTCTCTCTCTCTCTCTCTCTCTCTCTCTCTCTCTCTTTCTCTTTCTCTTTCTCTCTCTCTCTCTCTCACACACACACACACACACACACACAGTTGAGCCCTTCAGGATGGTTACTGTTATCATCCTGGGGACAGTTAACATAAATTGTGGGCTCAGCTTTGCTAAATGCTTTGTGTCTATTAGCTAGTTATATCCTCAGAATATTACCACAAGATGTAGGGTATTCTTATTCCTGTTCTACAGATGAGGAAACCAAGGTTGGGAGGTCAAACAAGGATCTCATAGCTGAGAAATAACAGATGATCTCCAAGAGTTCTTTCAGCTCTGAAATAGTCAAATTCAGTTTCTCCAACAGGTCTTCAAGTGATATAGCAGGTACAGTATATACTTAGCAGTGTGAATCAATCGTTCATTTGGATTGGTTTCCCCAACTCTATAATGAGACCATATTACCTGCTACTAGTCTTTTGGTCAGTTTCTCAGATCTGTTCTTTGTATGTTATTCCTGCTTCAAGACACACACTTTCCCATTGTAGGTGCCACTCGTGCATTACATCTCTCTAGGCATGTAAGTCTAGGCTTTAACCAAGCCAAAGTGTGCTTTCTAGGGCACTCCAAGATTCTGGATGTTGGAATGCTGTTTTTTGTTTTTTTTTTTTCTTCCCCTAAAGTACCATTTTCTACCTATCATTCCAGCAGGAGTCAGTCTGCGGTTAACACATTTCTAAACATATGATAAACATCCTGAATAAACTGTTTATACTTTTTCTTTGAAACAGGCATTTTTAATTGTCAGTCTCAGACAAGGCAACAGATAACAACTTGTTCCATTGATTGGAATTCATATTTATCCCCTTGCAAATGTGTTCTCAATTGCTCCCACATTTGCCTGGTGTGTGTGTGTGTGTGTGTGTGTGTGTGTGTGTGTGTGTGTGTGTGTGTGTAGGGGGGCGTTAAATCTTTTTTTCTTATTGCTAAAACTCTAACTGACCTAATAAGTTCCTGAAAGTAGTGGTTTCCATGTGTTTGTCCTGTTCATTGCAAGAGAGCAGGAAGGAACGTGCAAGTGAGAGGGACGAGGCCTGTTTATAGACATGGAAGTGGAGTCAGCTTGTGAATATTTGCTGGTGGCATTTCCATTTTGAAGGTTTTCCACGGTGAAATTTTTATCTCGGCCTCAATGACCCAACTGAGAGAATAAAAACCAAATATTAACATTAACCAGAAGCCAGCATAATCAAGAGGTTAAAGCTGCTATATAAATAAACATAACCACTATGGGTCTCAAACAAGACGCTAATGAAGTCTGAGTTATTCTATTAGCCAGAGAAGACTAACTACTATTAAAACCAGCCCCCAAATCTTAGTGGCTTCACATGAGACGAGTCTGTTTATGGCTCTCTCAAGTCTAAAGCAGTGGAGCTGTGTGTATGAGTGGGAGTGAGGTGGGAGGAGAGAGCTGTTTCATGACAGCGTTCAGGGCCTGCGCTCTTTTCTCCTTGTGGCTTCTTTCTTTCTCTGTTCTTGGAGTCATCTCTATTATTCTAGTGGGTGGGCGCAGAGAACATGAGAGAAGAAGGCACAACAACTGTTAACCACCTCAGCCCCAAAGTTGCTCGCTGCACTTCCTTTTACATTTAACTGGTAAGAACTAGTTACATGGCCCCACCTTTGTGAAGGGAGATTGGAAAATGAAGTCCAGCCATGCCAGGGAGAAAACAGGACGGTGGTGAGCCCTCGTGGTTTCTGCAGCACGATCGTTGGTCCATTTTACCCTGTTGGTGGGCATGGTTTAGGAGAGGATTATCATTGACTTACTTGGTCCAGAGAACAAGTTATCAACCTTCTTGCTTTTTAGATTTTTTTCTTTAAAAAAATTAACCTCCGACTTGAATTCATGGAACCATTGCCGTGTGCCTCTGTTTACTTTTTGGGAGAAGGTGAATAAGGCCCCCCGCCCCCACCATGCCAAGTCACAGTGTTTCTTTGGGAAGAATTGGGTATAATAAATTTTTCCTGGCATCTTTAATTTCTAGGCCTCGTTGGCACTTGAATCCAAGAAGGTGCAAGCATGGGCCTAAGTTTACATGTTCTATTTCTTCCAAAGGGCTCAGAGGCTTCCCCAGGCTCTACCAGGTGCATTTCCCCACTTCTTATCCTGCCTAGTGCTTGTTCTTTCCTTCCCACTCCTTCAACCATCCCTTTTCTGTGAGGCCTCTATGCCCACACCACCCTGCGACCCATAGTGGCACTCACCTGCATCACTTGCTGCCTTTGAGTTTAACCTGAGAGGCCCAAATACTGACATGTCTGCGGCAGGGTGAGAGGGCACACAAGCCCATAAAGGTGTTTTTATGGTCACTGTGTGAAAGTACAAAAGCCAGGGAGGAACTGCTTTCTCTAGGGAATGCAATTTTGGAGGTGAGGATACCAGAGTGTCAGTTAATAGCCCATTTTCTTTATTATAGGTACCACAATTGTGCCTGCTGTCGTAAAAACAAGTTTGCATTTGAATGTGAAGCCAGCTGGCTTTTATGAAAGTTTCATTGGCTTCTTTCAGAACACTTCATTGTGCAGTTTGGAGGCCGCAGCTTCTCATGCCGGAGAGTGTTGCTG